>NC_041225.1:24317671-24380171 GCF_002837175.3 Physeter macrocephalus
GGGACACTGGGGCGCAGGAGGGACACCGGGGCGCGGGGGGACACCGGGGCGTAGGAGGGACACCGGGGGCGCGGGGGTCACTGGGGCGCAGGAGGGACACCGGGGGCGCGGGGGCGACACTGGGGCACAGGAGGGACACCGGGGGCGCGGGAGGGGAAGCGGGAGGGGCAGCCGTCCCTCCCGGCTCTGGCTGCAAAGGCAAAACCCACCCCACCTCCCCACCCGCCGCCGGGGCTCCCTTCGCCTCCCCAGAACCCCAGGGGGGCTGGTTCTTTCGCCCAAGGTCTGTCACTCACCTGCGTGCGCAGATATCTGAGTTTTCCCCCAGAAACTTGTTTGTGTAAATTGGGGAGCATGAATAGACGAGGTCACGCGGGGAAGATGAGAGAACAAGAGAATTCCAGAAAGTAAAGGCGTTAGAACTTGGCATGTGTCTCTTCCAAGCGTCCTGTTTTTAGTGCCTCTGACGCTCCATTATGTTTTAGGCATGTCTGTATTTTAAATCGTTTTCTTGTATGTGCCATTAAGGGGGTGGAGGACAGATCGGAGGAACGGAGGACAGTGGATGGGGACAGTTGATCGGGAGGGAGACCCTTTAAACAACGCAACTCTTCAGTGGCTGCAGTAACTTAAACCTCGGGCACGTCACTTGTTGAAAATTGGAGGCCGTGTGGTTTTGAAATGGATTTCCCTCAAGTTGTTTTTCTTCCCCCCAGATATTTGCATGTCACATTACTTCTGGAACAACTCCCTGAAGTTGTTTGAAAGGAGGGGTAGGATAATGAATGAATGAATATGGGTCAATTCTCAGAATAATCTTTTATGATACACTCACACTGCTGAGCAATTCTAGATTGAATAAGTACGTAGTTCCAAAAAGCAAATACAGACACACTGTTTGGAAGTGATTTCTTGACTGTTACTGAGTTAAAACACAAGACAAGGTTAATTTTACAGTGCACGAATTTATTTAACACAAAATGATTATTCCTTAAACAGCATCTCCAATTTTTTCTGTTTCTTGAAAACCCAAAGCAAGGTTCAGTTGTTGCATAGAAATAGAGTGATGGAAAGGACACTTGTTGGCAACCGCAGGTGAACGTGCGATTTCAATGTACTTCTTCTTTAAGTGGCACAGGATGTCAGGAGCCAGCACTTTCCAGGTGGAAGGGCTGATAGCCATCGTGGTGTTCTACCTTCTCATATTGCTGGTTGGAATATGGGCTGCGTGGAGAACCAAGAACAGTGGCAGCGCGGGGGAGCGCAGCGAGGCCATCATTGTGGGTGGCCGCGACATCGGGCTGCTGGTGGGCGGATTCACCATGACAGGTGGGTTCCGATGCGCCTACCCCTGCAGCCATCCCACCCTAGCTGCTCCAGGGACAAAGCAAGTCTCGTTCTGTGTCCTTGGGGGATTCTCTGTGTTCACTACTTAAATATTTAAAAAATAATTTTTCACAGTTATTTAGAACGAAATTAAAACGGTTTCAGCTCAGTAGCGCTGGAACTAATGATTTTATAATCAATTACTGGACAGAATATCAGTGAAACAAATCTGGGCTCTCTGGGCTGTTGAGCGGGTGGAAGCAGTAGGAACAAAGAGGTGGAGGAAGGTGCAGAAGTGCCTTAGCCTTACAAGCTGTGTTTCTGTTCATTAATGGGATACAAGCAGCATCCCCTCCTGCTCATGAAGACAGGCATGAAGTTGTGACTTTGAGTTGTCTTAATGAATACTAACTAGTCAATGAACACTAACTAGTGATTTTAACTAGCTAGTTAAAACTGAATAAATCAACACGGGGGCAACCCAATTCCAAATTGATGGATGTCCTGTTCTGAAACCTTATTCTCCCATGTAATGAAATAATTTACTCACAGGAAGACGATCACATGTTATGAATCCACGGCTCTGAGAAAAACAATCCCAGGAACACTGATATGAAACGAAAAAAGCCAGGGTGTGTCCTAGTAGGAATCCCTCAGTTACCAGCTGCAGCTCTTGCCCTTTCAAGCCTCTCTGTGCTAGGAGCAGTCTTTCCTCCTTTGCCCAGAGGTGGTTCTGATTAAGTGGTGGCTTGTTTTTCTTTTGTGTTCTTCTCGGTTGTTGAAAATAATATTGAAAAACAACAATTTAAAATGATATCTGTAATATCACCTGCTACTTATTCACTAACAACACACATTTCATTTTAGACTCTTAGTTAAGTTCTTAACTGTTAGCGACATAATCCATACTAACAGGAGCTCTCGGTGGATTAGTGTGAGTGGACTGCTCAGTGGAAAAATATCCCATTGCGAATCACATCGAAATGAGGTCAAATTTCATTCCTGAAGTGCTAGTTAAAATTGATTCACCCTGCTTATCACAAAGTTTTCCAAACCAGTCTGGGAAGACTGCATCCCTGTTTGGCCAGCTGAAACCTATAATGCTGTAGAATAACTGATGGACGGTCGATTCTACCTTTCAGATATTCACATTTTGTTTGTTTAACTCTTCGCCAGCTGTACATGGTTTCGTTCAATCTTCATGACATCACTGTGGAAGGGCTCTGGTTACGTCAGGACCCAGACTCCCATGGTTAGTGAGGACCAGAGCCGGGCTACACCCGGTTCTGGCAGCCATGCCAGGGCCCCTGCAGTGACCACACCCAGCCCTCCGCAGGTCTCTCCCCACTTCTTCGTGAAGGTACCCAGGGTGAAGAGAGCTCTTTTTTACCCTCTGTATCTAATTTTTTCTACACACACACATATGCAGAAAAAAAAATGTGTTTTGCAAAATATTTTCTGTGATGCACAACATACAAAGTTAGAAAAATACAGAAACATGAAGAATAAAATCACCCACTCACCTACCACCTGCAGATGTTTACGGAAACGTTCATGTAGATTTTCTTGTTTTTTCTCTTAGTATCCAACTGCTGATGAATACACACCTTCATACCTTCATTTTCAGTTTTCATTAGAGCACAAACACTTCTTTCCTCTAAAGATCCACGTATGATACCTATCTGAACTGCATTAAAGCATTGTAATTATATTTCCTTCAGATTTCTCCTATGACAAAGAAAAGAAGAAAAGCAAAATAAAAGGACAGAAGTTTTTGATTTCACTCAAACTGTTGAAAAGAATAAATGAGCTGTTGTATACCAAAGTATTTTGTTCATTGTAAATTATGATAATGTTCTATTACTCTGATTTAATAGTACATTTATTATGTCCGTGAAGATAATATTTCAGAATTTGTTCTTTTATCATTTAGAGTGATTTTTAATCTCATAGGCTATTAAAATGTATAGAAAAAATTTGAATTATATTTCTTATAAAGTGTCATGCTCGAGCTCAGCTTTTAAAGACATTTTTTTAATCTCTCAGAACTGAAAAGAGCCTTGATCAATATCATAATTCAATTAAAATCTGAACCATATTCTCTAAACCTTGTCAGATTCATTGATGGTATTATTCGATAAAGAATAAAGATTGAAAATAAAAATGCATATAATTTAAAAGAATTCTTGTTCTCACTCATGAATCTGACATGAAATATACAAACATGCAAAGGACCAGATGGATAAAAATGGAGGGGCTTTAATCATAATAAGTAACCAAGTCTGCACTTCTATATGGTAATATTTGCAGTCATTCAGGCACCAGTTTTTTTTCTGGAAATGGAGAGGAGACCTACACAATGAAAAATGATCACTAATAAGTGTTGTGCTTGTAAGACCATCAGATATTTACTTAATGCAGCAAAACATTGCTGGTGTGGAGTCAAGGGTCCCAGGTGCCAGGCGGAAGGTGAGGTCTCAGGGGCTGTGCCTGTGAGAATCCGTTGCTCCAGGTCCTGGTTACTCGCCCAGTGAGGGGTTGGGGGGGGGTCTTTAAAATTTCAGCAGGGTTTAGGATGAGAAAAGCACATCATAGCATCCGTTATTTATCAACACCATGGAAAAGCTACCGTGAAGATGGGGTGGCTGCTAAGTACGCATTTGTCCACTTGAGGATTTTGTATATAAACTCTCCATTTAAATGTACTTAAAATTCCTTTGCAGGAAGGTCTTTTCACGTTGACTTTTAAAAATAAGATTAAACCTTGAACGTTCTCTCTTCTTTGCTTTGGATTTGGATTAAACGCCAGATAAATTTTGGCAAGAAACACAATAGAAACACTTGTCTTTGGCAGTTTCATATACATATTATTTATTTTACTTACATTCTAACCGTGAAATTTCAGGGCATTTTTCAGAGTCAAGTTTTATTCCCTACTGCATGATACAGCCCAGAATTCAGTCTCATATTTGATAAGCTTCATGCCAGCCTATGTTCCTCATAATTTTATGCAAATTCTACCTAGGGATTATTTTAAATATTTTGACTATACTCTTCAAAGGATATAAACTGCAAAGATCTGAGTGTTCCATTAACTTTGGCTTTTCAGCAAGAATCAACTAGTCTAGTGTCTTCTCAGAGAAAATGATAGAGTTTATAGAGCATTCTTGGCCCAAACTTGTTTAATCAAAATGTCTTTTCTTTGCTTCCATGGCCCTTCTTCACCTATTGTGCTGCAGAAATGTTATTAGATAGCATCTGAAGAAGACATATTTCTTATTATTCTTTATGAAATATCAAGCGTCTCACTGAAAGACCCGGAGCAGAACAGAATTGCAAATGGGCATGCAGCCAATGTTGTAAATTCTCCTGAAGGCTGATCTAGCCCTAAGTGTAGGTCGGGTTCTTGGGAAGACAGAAAAGGAAAAGGTAATTTAAGCTCACTTTAGGGCACCTGGCACCCAGCTCCCTCCACTCCCTTAACAGTGTAAGGGAGTGAGTACAACTTCGTTATAATTCAGAATAGATCTGCCAAAATCCTATGCACCCAGCGTGCTTACAGATGACTCTGTTGGTGAAAGGCACACGCACACACACAACCACGCATGCACACGCACACGCACACACCCCTCCCACTCCTTGAAGACAATAGTCATGATCAATGAGAAGGATCAATACAATTAAAACAAAAGGCCCTTGAAGCGAAGACACGTGACCCCATGTTATGGAGGCTGGGGGAAAAGTCATAGTATTACTGAGAAATAGTCATATAGTCTTATATATTGTATATGAGCTCAGACTTTATGATATAATAATATCATTTTAAAATGTTGATGACAGGGGATTTAGAAAATATCTGGGGCAACACTGTTCAATGGAAATATGATGTAAGCCACAAATATAATCTGAAATCTTCTGCATATCACTTTAAAAAAACATTAAAAAATAGGTGAATTAATGTAAATAATAGAATTGCTTAACGCAGTACATGGAAAATGTTTTACTTTTGCCATGTAACCATTACCAAAAAAAAAAAAATGAGAAACCTTACATTTATTTTTCCATGCTAAGTCTCTGAAATCTGATGTGCTTTTTGCATTCTTCTAACACTTCAGACAAGCCATGTCTCCGGTGGCTGTCTCAGCAGTCACTTGATGCTCAGGGCCGCCGTGCGGGGCCGAGCAGGTCTCAGGGATGACAGGTATGACACGTCTTCCCCTCACTTCCCATTCTGCTTCAGCCACCTGGGTCGGAGGAGGTTACATCAACGGGACAGCCGAAGCCGTGTATGTTCCAGATTACGGTCTAGCATGGGCTCAGGCACCGATTGGATATTCCCTTAGTCTGATTTTAGGTAAGCAAAAGTTTACACCCGAGTGACTCAGTCAGTAAAGCATAAAGATCAGGAGTATAAATAACAAGTGAAATAAGTCAAACGATGTGAATAACTATTGTGGGAAATGCTACCAGAAATCCCTAAGTAGCCGTTACCAGAAAGTGGTAACACTAATGTTTAGGTGATTGGATCTCTTGATTACGGAATATGTTTTAAAAAATTCCCTTGATTGTTTTGCTATCAAAACAGTGAACTTCTTAACATAATGACGTTTTTTCCTTTCCAAAATAGTGTGGACGTTATCGTTAAAAATGAATCAACTTGAATTTACCTGCATTTCATTTTGTAAATCAAACTACTAAAAGGTCAAGAATATTATATAACAGAGAATTCCTAAATTTCTTTTGCGCTTAGAATACTTTTGCTGGATCTTGTGCTTAATCAAACATCTGAATGCCCTGCTGGGTGACACAAACACAGGAAGACATTTTACGGAGTGCGGTGCTGGTCCATGTTTTTCAGTCCACACGCCTCTTCCACGCCATGTATGGCCTTGGATGCACGCAACGACAATTGTATTAAGAAATTCCCACTTTGTTGCTAAATATTTCTTGGTCCTGTACTCACTGGATTTTGCAGACAGGTTCCTCAACATGTATAAGCGTTCTAAAAAATTCATTCCCCTTCAGAAATTATATATAGTAAAAGGTTGGCAAAGACTACTGTGTTAGGGATTTTTCATTTTCTCATTAACGCTTGCTTTAATTTCTTTTAGGTGGTCTGTTCTTTGCCAAACCCATGCGTTCCAAGGGATACGTGACCATGTTAGACCCCTTTCAGCAGATCTATGGAAAGCGCATGGGAGGGCTCCTGTTCATTCCCGCGCTGATGGGGGAAATGTTCTGGGCCGCGGCCATTTTCTCTGCCTTAGGTAAGGACCAAAGAACGTCGCTCTGTGCGCGTCTCTGGCTGGATGAGCATCAGATACACAGCTTGACTTTCTTCAGCCACAGGCCAGGCCACCCCCAACCTCCAGCGCCTGGATTAATGCCACCACCTCCCTGCTTTTCTCCCATAAGATCGAATCTGATCACGTCCCTTTCCTGCTTAAAACCAGACCTTTGAACCAGGCTAGGAAGGCTTCTTATGACTTGGGCTCTTCCTTCTCCCTTCCTCCAGAATGGCAGTTCTGACACTCTGCAAGCGCACGGCCCTCTGCTTAGGACTCAGGCCCCTCTTTCCTTTCTAGCCAATCAGGTAGTTTCTTCAGATCTGCTAGAGGCGTCCCTGCCTCGGGGAAGCCATCTTGAACCTGCTGGATGCCTTTCCTAGGGGCTTCCTGAGGCACCAGGGATTCTGTTTCCATCGGATTTATCACTTTGTATGATTATGTGCCTATTTATCTATTTCCCAATTTCCAACCTCACAAAAGGAACTATCAGTTTCTTGAAGGCAGGACCTGTGTCTTATTAACACTTACAGTCCTATCACGAATGAACGAATCACCTATAGCTACATGTTCTTCAAAAGAGAAAAAGGAAAACAACAGTCCTTCCTTTCTCAGTGTAATCCCATTACATCCTAGACCGCTGGGTTGTAGACATATTCAGGGATTTGGAAAATGGACTTAGACTCTTTGGGGTCTAACTTACTATCAAGATCCACCAGTGCTGAGGACAGCCTGTCTTTGGTCCTTGGATTCTCAGCCCACTGATACGACCTAGAAAATGAGAGATTTCAGTGGGAGATCTTCAGGCTCAGTACCCTCCCTGTTCATCAAGGAGAAATCTACACCATCCTACTGAGTGTTGAGTTCCTTCCTGAGGACCAGCAGAGCTGGACGTTCCTTGTCCTTCCTCAGTGAGCCGTGTGCGTGTGTGACACGCAGGACACGCTGGGTTACTCTCCATCTCCTCTTACAAATGGAAACAATGGGCTTATGTCTACAGTCAGACTTTAAGTGGACAAAAGTCAGATAAGATGAATTTCCTTCTCTGTTGCATATTAGACTACAAGCTAGTCTTCTGGTCTCAGTATTATCATCAGATCTGGTCTCTGTAATATCAGATATTAGTTTACACCACTCTTCATTCCTGTCTCTCTAGACTCTTGTATAATCCTATCTTATTTTCCTGGTCTCCAACTGTAGAATGAAGGAATGACTTGGTGTAGAAAAGAAGAGAACTTGATAGTTTTTAAAAAGCTGTAATAACTCAGTGAAAATGTGGCACTTTCGTGGCTCTAAGTGATGATACTCCACAACCACCACTGCCGTATCCTAATGAAATTTTATATAAAAGCACAGCCCCGGGCTTCCCTGGTGGCGCAGTGGTTGAGGGTCCGCCTGCCGATGCAAGGGACACGGGTTCGTGCCCCGGTCCGGGAAGATCTCACGTGCCGCGGAGCGGCTGGGCCCGTGAGCCGTGGCCGCTGAGCCTGCGCGTCCGGAGCCTGTGCTCCGCAACGGGAGAGGCCACAGCAGTGAGAGGCCCGTGTACTCGCAAAAAAAAAAAAAAGCACAGCTCCCTTCCCACCTTGCTCTCATTAGCTAAGAAGCAACGGTAGTTTATTTGTCACTGGTTTCAACGCCAGAAAATGTTGGCTTTAAGAACAAACTGCCTGCTGAGATATCAGAAAAGGAGTGGGTTGAATATCTAACCGAATACAAAATGTTCACTCTCACTGAATAAAGATCAATTTATATAACAGAGCCCTGAAGGGAGACTAGAATGAATAATCTATTATTTCTAAAGTATTTTGGAAATTTAATAGCTAAACTCAACTTTGCTGCAATTAGTTATTTTTGTAAATATATGTCTACATCTGTGTATGCATGTCAACATATATGTAAAATATATTAATGTCTCTCTACACACACACACACATATCAAACAACATTTATGAAAATATTACTGCTGTTCTTGAAGTATACGCTCTGGTAAAAAGAATGTGTGTGAATTTTAAATTAACACCTCTATTTTCTTCAAAAATAATAGCTGGACATAATTCAAAGTTAGTGTTTATTAGAAATAACTCGGGACAAGATCTTTTACCACCTCACTGTGAATATGTATGAATGAGCATAGTTCACCACTAAAGCTTAGGAGTATCTTAAACTATCTTCTTGGTATAAACAGACAACACCCTTACAGCTTCTTAAAGTAATGTATATTTACACTTTTAACGGCTCAATTCAGATAATTTTTATAACTTTATTTGCAGTATATTTAGTTTTACGGCTGCATGAGTAAATTAATATTTCACAACAGATCTGGAAGTATAACTTTGATTTTACTCACTACAGATGATGGAGTGATTTAGAAAATATTTAGAGAAAAAAATTCATCCCAACATTAATAGTGGGACAAAAGTAGGTGACTTCTTTAAAACCACTGAGTTACAGCCAAATGGCAGCATTTACTAGGACCCTAAATCTTTAGGCTCCCCGTCTAGTGATCTTTCTTCTATAACATACAGCCTCCCTACCTTTTGGATGTGTAGGATTAATAGAAGTTTCACAAAAGGGTGGGAAATTAAACAGTATTCAAAAGAGGTTGGGTAATAATTGGACTATTCATAATTCATGGGGTGTGACTCTAAAATGTTGTTCTTAAAGTAGAGAACTAGACCAAAGATGAATGACAAAGAATTGCGACTAAAGTTTCAACATGAAGTAAATAATCTCAGGAGAAAAAAAAAAAAAACTTGTAAAATATCCATACAACAATAATTCAGTCAGTTATCCAAAGTCATTTGTAAATAATTGACCTCTTTCCCTTGTCTTCCTCTCCCAATTCCTTACTAGGCATTTCCTTTTCTCAACTAGTTTTTACGCAAGAAAGTAATTCAATTTTGATACCAAAGCCAAAGCACTGAGAAAAAATTTCTTGAAAAATATTTTGCATTGTTATCTTAGATCAAAATATACTGCTCTTTAGATAATGGATTTTTCATCTCGGGTGGGCTGCCTATGCTATTAGCACGGCATTGAGAAGCGATAAAAGAATGCAAGATTGCAAGTAATGATTCAAAGAAATCACAGATCTGTTGCATGTACGTTAACGTGGCAGGAATATCATTGCTGCGTTTAATAATACGAAATATAAACTATACCACTTTTGAGAAGAACAGGGAAAGGGTGTGTAGAGCAGCAAGTGAATTCTGAACTGGCAGTCCAAGAACTGCAGCGGTCCAGCTGTCCATACCATAACATTCTATTGGAAATACAGACACCAACAAACACAGTAAACAAAGTCAGAAAGTCAGAAAAGCATAGACTGACTTCTAAGGCAGGTTTACAATTTTGATGATGAAAATTACTTTAAAACATGATGCTAAAATCTACGGCTCTTCAGTGCACAGGTGTCCTAGGGGCAAGACTGGAATGTTCCAGCAAACAAATAAAATAAAAGTAGTCTTTCACAAAGTTGAAAAAGTTGGAAGGAACAAGTTACCAATTTTATTATTTTCTCCTACAAGTTTGTTTCAAACCTTGCTACCTCATACCATGTGTCATCTAATAAAAGCTGGCTGAGGTCAGAGTTAATGCAAAAGAGCAAATGAATGCTGATTGTAAAATGTGGAGATGGGTGGTTATGCTTATTATAAAGGCTTATTTTTCTCATGAATGTGAGTAAATATACTGTATATGTTCAACAAAGTCAGAGTTTCAGGTAGTTGGTGGCGTTACTGCAAGATCTCATAGTAGTGTTCAGTGTAGTATATGTCATGGATCTGTAATCAATCGTGAATTTCAGGTGTCCCCACATAAATAAGTGAGCAAAGCACTAATTTCAGAAAGAAAGAAGATTTTTAAACATATGTGTGTGTATATATATATTATATATATATATATAAATACAGATATGCATGTGCATATTCAGTTTACTGAGATGGGAGAATTTGAATGTGAGACTTCACCTGGGCTGTTCTCATCCAATCCTTCCAGGAGCCACTATCAGCGTGATCATTAGCGCCGACGTGCGCGTGTCCGTCATTGTCTCCGCCCTTATCGCCACGCTCTACACCCTGGTGGGCGGGCTCTACTCCGTGGCCTACACAGATGTCGTTCAGCTCTTCTGCATTTTCGTGGGACTGGTAAGTGGGGCCGTTCACAGACTTTCTTTCTTCCTTCCTTCCCTTCTTCCTTTCCTTCTCTCTTCCATCCTTCCTTCTTTTCTTCCTTCCTTCTTTCCTTGCTTCCTTCCTTCCTCCCTCCCTCCCTTCCTTCCCTTCTTCCTTTCCTTCTCTCTCCCTTCTTTTCTTCCTTCTTTCCTTCCTTTCTCCTTTTGTGAAAGATAATGTGGTATTTTATACTAACTCAGCAAAAATTAACAGAAATGCTATTTTCCCATCATGAGTAATACACAGTAAGTCGTATACTATTGGCAATTTTTCATTTCTCTGTGGATCAGTTGGATGAAAAACCTCTAGTCACGTTGTGAGATTTTGACAGAAAAGTGCCCTCAGTTAAGTCTTAGTAAGGTCGAGGTCTTCCTCTCCTTCATGCCTCCATTTGATGGAAACACATGTGGGATCTTCCTTGAATAACTTCCCTCAGAGTTAAAATTTTAATCTCGACACTAATCTGTATTTGTCTCTTAACCCTTCCTTATATTAGTTTTGGTTAATCCATGAAACTGCTCATGGGACATAGAAATTATTTTCAATCAAATCTTCTCGGGCACTTTAAGGAATGGATAGCTTCTTCTAATTCTAAGAAAACACAAAAAGTTTATATATAAGCGTATGTAAAGTTCTCAAATTCAACGTTTTCTTCCCAAAGGTCTCTGGTGGCTGCTCTGTAGTTAATGTGAAATAGCATCCTTAGCACAGAAGCTATTGCTACTCTAACTCTCCTAAGTCAGTGTTTCACGGTGTCCCACAGAGAACATGCTTCCAGGTCCTTCCCTGAACAAGAGGAACACTGAGCTGTGCCACCTACGAGAAAAAAAATAATAAACTAAATCTTGCACGTCCCAGACAGTCACACGGCCTAACGCTGTCCCGCGCTCTGGTTGCAGTGGATCAGCGTCCCCTTCGCACTGTCACATTCTGCGGTTGCTGACATCGGGTTCACGGCCGTGCACACCAAGTACCAGAAGCCCTGGCTGGGGACCATTGAGCCGTTTGAAGTCTACACGTGGCTCGATAGCTTTCTGTTGTTGGTAAGTGATGCTCTTACCCGAGGAATGCACTCTCACTTGTCCTAAAATCAAACGCACTTCCAAGATTTTAGTGTTTATATGTAACGCTAAAATGCACGCTCCTGTCCATTTCTGGGTTGACTGCTTCCTGCTGGAAGAAGGATGCGGCCATTGACAAGTGTCAAAGCGATCACTTCCCTGGGGTTATGTGTGGTGTGTCCACACTTGTGCTGAACACCACGCCCTACTGCCGGATACCTCCCCCAATCTGAGAGCCACGCCATCTAAAAATTCTATCTGGTATCTTGGATTCAGGCATTAAAATCCAGCTTCTACTGAAATAAGTAACTCATTCAGTCTCTAATTAAATTTGTGGTGTCGTAAGGCCTTAAGTGCATGAGATACGTAGGGAAGGGAGGTGTCCCCCAGGACAGATGCCAAGAAAGAAGGCTGGGAGGTCAGGCAGCTGGGAATGTGCAGAACCTGTGGGTGAAGGTGGTGGCCTTGAGGGGTGGGCATGGAAGAAATCAAGGCAGATCACAGACTGAAGAAGAGGGAGCACCAGAGAACCTCTCCCTCAGAGATTTTGTGATTTTGTGATTTTGCTGGAGAGGTTATGTATTTTTTTTTTTAAAATGTATTTGATTTCAAAGTAAGCAATAGATTAATTGTTATCAAAATTAAGGGGAAATTGTTTATGTTTGTTCCCTTTTTAGAAGATTCACAATATTTTGTGATTTCATTTTGGGTCTGTGGCACTTTGTTAAATTTTAACACTGAAAGTAGATGTGTCTGCCCCCGTGAAGAACTTATTGGTAAGAAGACAGGAAAACATGTAAACTAATGTTTCCAGTGGTGGGGAGGAGGGCTTTTTCCCCAACGATTGTTAAGAAATGCATTGGCTGAAATTTTTCTGACGTGGTTTACAATTATGAATTGAATGGAGAAGGCGATTAAATATTATATGTATGTGTAATTTTACCTCCATGGCTCGTGTATTTATGGTTATATGGGAGACATGATGAGACTTAGAAAAACTAGGCAATTTTTTGATTATCAGTCACACCATTGTCTGAGCGACAGATTGAAACAGAGAACCAAGACCCCAAAGTCCTTTCTCCTACACCACACTTTAGTCCTCGGATTTACTCATCTTCAAGATAAGGCATTATATCCAATGATTGCTACAATTTCTCCCATCTCAAAAAATTGTATGACTAAGTCATGTTCATCCTTCAAATTGTAAGATAAGTTGAAATGAAATAATAGATGCGGAATGACTGACTGAATAAGTAAACTGTAGATGCGAGCCTTGAAACGTTGCACCAATGGTCTCTGATCTTCCAGTTGCCATGGAAATGACTTGTCAAGTCCTGCTCATGGTACCCTAGAGGCATCTCCCCGTCCCACCCTAAACTTCCCCCGTCCCTATATTAGCACTAGATCAAGCTCCTGGATCACCTGGCCCTATTGTGACAGCCCCTCACTGGTCTCCCCGCTGGCAGCCCGCCCACATCCCACTCCTCCAAGCCCATTTCTACCTTTCCATCAGAGCTCCTGTTTGTCAGTGGAGGCCAGATTTTACCTGACTTACAAACCTGGATGACCTAAATGTCCATAGACACAGGTATGTAAATTATGATATATCAATTCACATAGTCATTGAAATTATTGACGAAATATTCATCGACATGGAAGATGTCAATGATATACTGATTTACAGGTTGCAAAACAAAAGGAAACGTTTTGGAAGCACATAGATTTGAGGCATGGGATTATGAATTTTAGAATTTTTTCTTTTGCCTTTGTTTTGTTTTGTTCGTTTGTTTGTTTTGCTTTTGAGCTTGTATGGCTTTTATAAGAAGGAAATTGTTCTGGAGCCAATATGTGATTGGCACAGATGTGACAATAATAAACAAGACAGATATCCCAGAACTCAGAGCCAGTGAGAGAGACAGACCATCAAGGAAGCAACTTCAATACGTTGTGATGTGGGAAGTTCCCTCCTCAATTCACTCACTCACATGATAAATATTTACTGAACACTGACTCTACGCCAGTGAGAGGATTCTCCAGCCTCCTCTCTCACCACCCACACACACCCTGACCTCTACCCATACCAAACACACGGTGGTCTAATGGCTGCCTCTGTTTTTTTCTTTTCTTTTTCATATCGGGTTCTTTCCCAAGAACTCTCCTCCCTCTCCGTCTCCACCTAGTGACACCCTCTTGATGCTTAAGGGGACTCAAATGCTGCTTCTGTAGGTTACCGTGCCTCTGTCTTCCTCCCACCTTTCCCCTCCCTCTGTTACCCCCAGATGATTGATTGTTTCGCATTATTGTTCCCATATGTACCTCTTTATAGCATCAACAAATTACACGCAAGTTCAGTGTCTCCAAACTTTTTTATTGTATATCCTCAATAAGAATGTTAAGCACACCCCCATGGTAGGGATGGGAATTATAAACTGCTTATATGTACTGTACTAGCACGTTGTGGAAATCATTTAATAAAACAACAATATAACATTTAGGTACGAGGTAGAAATGGATATAAAGAGAAATTCTAGTATCTTCTTGATGCTCTATATTGTCTTGAACCTCTGCACACCCCAGTCTAGAAAACACCATAATGCATTGACTCTCCCAGTGGACAGTGATGTCAAGAGCAGGAACCATTTTTCACTCATCTTTGGGCTCTGACAGCCATTACATTGCCTGGCACATGACTGGAATCCAGAAATATTCACTGGGTGTTTTGAATCAAATTAAACGTCATGGTTTCAGAGTCTTCATTTCTTGAGATAACTTTGTGGTTGTTAGAACTTCCAGATAAGAACAAATTGAAGGTTTCTGGGTAGTTGTATATAATGCAGCTTAAAGCAGGTAAATTAAGCAAAAGAAAATATTGTGCTACATAATTATGAGAGAAAAGAACTTGAGAAATTCTGCACAACTGAACCTATGGCAATGACTTAGTGACAGCAGTGGAGACAAGTGGCATGTAGGACCCTTTTCTACCCTTCAGAGCCATACATGTGACTATTTTGAATGTGATTGTTTAAAAAAAAATCTCATTTAAAAAATACCTAATAGATGCTATTTGCCTCCAATTCATTTTGAGTCCCCGTGGTTCCCACGCAGATGCTGGGTGGAATCCCATGGCAAGCCTACTTCCAGAGGGTCCTGTCTTCATCCTCGGCCACCTACGCTCAAGTGCTGTCCTTCCTGGCAGCCTTCGGGTGCATGGTGATGGCTCTGCCAGCCATACTCATTGGAGCCATTGGCGCATCAACAGGTAAATCTCTTGCAGCTTCACTAATTGACTCGCTCAGGCTTCATCCAAGTCACCAGTTACCACTCAGCTGCCCTCCCTCCCCCACTTTCCCTCTCCCCCCACACAATTAATGGTTTCTCATCATGTTCATATATCTACCTTTGTAATATGTCAACAAATTGTCTTACAGCGCAGACATTGTTTGACTGCACACCTCACCAATAGGACATTTTTGAGCACCCCCACCCCAGTGGTGGTATATTTCTCAACTGTGTATTTGTGATCCTGTCAGCAGTGGTTCTCAACCAAGGTGTACACTGTCGTCATCTGGGGAGGCGGAGGGACTCGTTTCTATCCTGCCCCACGGGGATTTTATTTTAATAAGCTAAGACAGAGCCAGAGACTGGTGTTTTTAAAAGTCCTCTTGGTAGGGACTTCCTGGTGGTCCAGTGGTTAAGAATCCACCTTCCAATGTAGGGGATGCGGGTTCGATCCCTGGTTGGGGAACTAAGATTCCCACATGCCGCGGGGCAACTAAGCCCACGCGCCACAACGAAAGATCCCATGTGCTGCAACTAAGACCCAATGCAGCCAAGAATAATTAATTAATTAATTAATTAATTAAATAATAAACTTCCCCTTGGTGAGTCAAATTTGAGAACCACTGACTCAGAAGTTGACCTGCCATCACCATGACCACCTAAGGATCACTTTGAACTTGAGGCTTCTGTTTACATTTTCAATAGTTTGTTAATTAAAGGTTTCCTTTCTTGGAGAAATCAATCAGTAAGTTTGTAGGTAAAGATAAACTAAGGCACTAAGACGCTTAGAGAATATCTTGCTCAAAATTGGTTAAAAAAAAAAAAAAAAAAAGACCTTTATGAGATACTTATCTCCCAGTTAGCCTCTATCCAGAACATTTTGGTTTTGGTTTTGGTTTTGTTTTTTTGGTTTTTTTCTTTGTTTGTTTTCGTTGTTTTTTTAAACATGTGAATCAGCTATATGTGTACATATATCCCCATATCCCCTCCCTCTTGCGTCTCCCTCCCACCCTCCCTACCCCACCCCTCTAGGTGGTCACAGAGCACCGAGCTGATCTCCCTGTGCGATGCGGCTGCTTCCCACTCGCTATCGATTTCACATTTTATCCAGAACATTTTTAAAATCACATCCTTCATTTGATTCCACTTATTAATTACTCCTGACCCTTATGTTCCCG
This sequence comes from Physeter macrocephalus, assembly GCF_002837175.3. NCBI lineage: Eukaryota > Metazoa > Chordata > Mammalia > Artiodactyla > Physeteridae > Physeter > Physeter macrocephalus. The sequence continues at coordinate 24,333,976 of NC_041225.1, forward strand.
TGATATACAACTTTCAAGAGCATTTTATGAAAGTATATCACATGAACCGAAAATCAAAGTTGCCCTCTAGGTAGAGGTAATTAAAAGAGATTAAGGAAGTTTACCTTTCGCTCTGTTGTGTTTTGTGAAGATGACCCAGGATGATGCTCAGTGGCTACTTTGACTTTCAGTTAATAGCGATGTTGACTGGCCTACTTAATTTTGAAAAGAACCACCGTGGTTCATAGTGTACATGCTCTACTCCAGTTGTTCATCCACGATGTGATCAACACTCAGAAAGGTGGCTGACAAAGGTGACTGTGTGCCCTGGAATAAAAGATGGCGTTTACATCACAATCAGAAAACAGCTCTGGCCATTCGTGTGTGTGTGTGTGTTGTTCGAAAACAGACTAAAAAAATAATCGTAAAGCCTATTTTTTTCTTGGATGAGATACAAATTCTTGGGTGTTATTTCTGGTACCATAACGTCTCCGTTAATGCTATAAAATTGGCCACATCAAAGCACGGCTTTGAACAACTGTAATAGAAAATGGAGGAAGGAAAAATGGTAGGATCCAAGGGAAACCACTCATATTTGGTCCTGAAATCATGACATTAAAGTTCAATGAATAAAAAAGGAACTATACTCAAGGACATTTAAAGCTTCTGTTGTATTCTTCAGCACATGCTAGTAAAACTAAAGAGTAAAGAAGATATATATGCAAAGATAAAGTTATGTTTCAAGTCCTTTCGCTACAGAGTCTAAAAACTGCCTGAAAATTTCAGCCCCATACTTGCACTTTTTATTCAATAAAAGGGGACTGTCCTTGGTCCATCATGCCTATTTCTAGTAAGTGGAATTCGACGCAAGAAAGAATTGAGAGAAAAATAATGCTGAGGATGCTCCAATAACAAGACTTTATCCGGGAAGAGGATGGGTGAGAATAGCCCCACTGACTGTCGTCTTTATCCACTTAATGTGTGTACCTGAGGAATGAAACAGTATGAGTTCTCTCACATCTCTGCATGGTTGGAGGAACGCTCTATGCTTCAGCTTAGGAACACTTATTTTCTATGAGTGTGCACGATGTAACACCATCGTAACACTGAAGGTGAGAAATATATATTAAATATATATTTAATTATATATATTTCACACCACCATATTCTGTTCAGGTCTTGTGCATAAGACTAACTGTAACCCATTAGAAGCTGGAATATATGAGACAATTTCACTGGACCAGTACGTGGACTTCCCACCTAATTAAACTAACATGCCCTGTTAGACTAATTAGATTTCCCACTGATTAGACTAGTTTATAGGTTCCGATTTTATTTCAAAAGCTACCTAGTAAATAGGATGACCCCAGATGGATGGATGGATGGATGAGTGGATGGATGGATGGATGGATGGATGGATGGCTCTTTGGTTGTTGTGTTTGTTGTTTCTATCCACAGACTGGAGCCAGACTGGATACGGGCCTCTCGACCCCAAGGACAACCAACAGGCAGACATGATCTTGCCGATTGTCCTGAAGTATCTCTGCCCTGTGTACATTTCTTACTTTGGCCTTGGAGCCGTTTCTGCTGCTGTCATGTCATCAGCAGATTCTTCCATCTTGTCAGCAAGTTCGATGTTTGCTCGCAACATCTACCAGCTTTCCTTCAGACAAAATGTAAGAACAGTTTTTTCAACATAACGTTATTGCTCTTGTTCTCATCCTTGCACTTACTGTATAGGTGTTTCTCTATACTTGTTAATAGTCTGCATGAAAATCTGACCCTGCTTTGATTCAGCACTTTACTTATGCTGTAGATGAGGTTTTTAAAGCATGCTGTCATTCATGCGAATCCTGAAGGGCTCTCAGCAATATAACTGTTTCCCAAGAGCTACAGTCATCTTGCAATAATTTAAACGTCTTCTCTTTCTAACGAACGAGCAATGAAACCTAAAATAACTGAGAAAAACTTGGAGCTTAACTAACTACGATAAGAAATTCAGGAACCCGGGCAGAGGCAGAAGATAATGAGTAATTATTTCATGGGTGTTGGTCTCACACCTGTCCTGCTCTTCACCTGAACCCCAAGTCCTCCTTTGTCAGAAAACAGCCTCTCGATTGGATTTTCCTTATTGACCGCGAGGGCGCAGAGCAGCGCGATCGTGCTCACTGAGGGGCCCGGAGCCCCCCTCCACCTTCTTCCCTGGCTCAGGCTTGCCTTTCTCTAGGTTTTCTAGGTCAGAGTTAACAGAATGGCCCCACTTGTTTTTTAAGGCGGTTACCCTCCAGGAAGAGAGGGAGACAGAGAGGCCACAGCCTCTCACTGCCACACGAAAAACTGTTCCTTAACGTGGAAAGGAAAGGAATCCTCCTCTGCGCTATCACTCCCCTGCCAGGCCCCAGCGCGCACCTCACACCTCCCTCCCTGGCACCCAGCGGCGAGCCGGGCGGGCTCTGCTTCCTGCATGCCTCTCCCAGGGTCGCCCAGGGAGGCTGCCTAGGTTGCGCACTTCATTCACATGCTGTGGTTTAAACGGCTGGTTTTACCCATAGACTGAGCCTTCTGAACCAGGGGGATTCTTTTTTTTTTTTTTTTTTTTTTTTTGCGGTTCGCGGGCCTCCCTCTGTCGTGGCCTCTCCCGTTGCGGAGCACAGGCTCCGGACGCGCAGGCCCAGCGGCCACGGCTCACGGGCCCAGCCGCCCCGCGGCACGTGGGAGCCTCCCGGACCGGGGCGCGAACCCGCGTCCCCTGCATCGGCAGGCGGACGTGCAACCGCTGCGCCACCAGGGAAGCCCAAGGGGGATTCTTTAGAGCAGCTTTACTGCACGGGAAGGCATCTCGTTCTCCTCCTAGAGGAGCCGGCGCGTCCTGAGAAAAACTGACCCGGTGTCGATTTCTTGCAGGCTTCCGACAAGGAGCTCGTGTGGGTCATGCGCGTCACCGTGTTCGTGTTCGGCGCGTCTGCAATGACCATGGCCTTGCTCACGAAGACGGTGTACGGGCTCTGGTACCTCAGCTCCGACCTCGTATACATCATCATCTTCCCGCAGCTGCTCTGCGTGCTCTTCGTCAAGGGGACCAACACGTACGGGGCCGTGGCAGGTTACGTTTCTGGCCTTTTCCTGAGAGTGACCGGCGGGGAGCCGTACCTGAACCTGCAGCCCTTGATCTTTTACCCTGGTTATTACATTGATAAAAGTGGCATATATAACCAGAGATTCCCATTTAAAACCCTTGCCATGGTGACCTCATTCTTATCCAACATCTGCATCTCTTATTTAGCCAAATACCTATTTGAAAGTGGAACCCTGCCACCAAAATTAGATGTATTTGATGCTGTCGTTGCAAGGCACAGTGAAGAAAACATGGACAGGACAATTCTGGTCAGAAATGAAAATATTAAGCTAGATGAACTTGCACCTGTGAAGCCTCGGCAGAGCATAACCCTCACCTCGACTTTCACCAATCAGGAGGCCCTCCTCAACATGGATTCCAGTCCAGAGGGGTCTGGGTCTGAAGATAATTTACAATAAACACATCCTCGCTGCTTTCCTAGACGGAGCGCTAGAGCAGGCTGGTCCCGGAAGGGTGGTTTGCGGCATATAAAATATATTTTAAAAATAACGTTCCGGAGGACAAAAATCCATGTAACAGTGCGATTGCACCTCCAAGACAAGCCAGAAGGAAGCACCCCCGAAGCAGCATCTCTCTCTCCCTCGTGGACACATCTCATCCTCCTCTGATTTCGACTCTCAGTAGTTTTGTGAAGTATTCAGACGTGAATAAAACCCCACTCAAAGGGTGGAGAGCCTAAAAGAGTGGTCACCTTTATTATGGAAAAAGGAAGTAGACGTGAGAAAGCCAAGGGGACTGGGGAGCCCTGATTCCGGCCTTGGTAGCGAATGCCCTGTGAGTCTAGTTTAACTCCCACACTGAAGCTGTGAGAATAAATCCCCATCGCTCCAGTGAACGGTGCAGCGAATTAATCAGCTGATTTCCCTGATGTGATGACTAATTCCTTCTTTCATGTTCTTAATTACAACATTCGCTGAATATGCAATTTTTTTTCTTTTAGTAGTGGTATGTAGTATTCTGAGTGCAGGCAAAGCAGACACACACAAAAATATTGTGTAGTGGCATTTCTTGACATGCAAGATGATAGGAAAGTAGATTCCGTCCTGATAGAGGATCCCTGGTTCCTCTGGGTGTGTCTAAAACTACCATACAACTACCATATGCGTTGGGGAAAGTACCTAAGGCGAGAAAGGCGTGATTATTAGGCAACCTTACAGCAATAAATCAAGAAGGCCACTAAGTAGAAAGCGACAGGAACAACAGTGAACTTTTACCTTCATCTGAAGTTTAGAAGATTTTGCTTCATGAGAAAAGAAGTACTCTGTTGACTTGCTATGTATTAGTATTGGAAGTGAAATTGAGCCATTTGTAAGGTGAGATAGCTACACACCAATGAAGCTTAGTGAGAGGCAAACCACACCTCCTGATAGTAGTAAGATGAGAAAAACGAAACCACTCGATTTTGAACGTTAGTTAATGAGGATGACTTAGTGTCAAGAGAGCTACTCTGTGGCCCTTTTTTGCAAAAACCAGTCTTAGGTACTGGACAGATTACCACTACAAATCGTATATAGTGAATTTTAAAATGCAGAACAAAGGAGAAAGTAAAATTAAGTCCTAAAGGGAAGAAGGGCTTAATTTTAACATTTGGTGTCTACGTAACTTTCATGAGGTTGGTCATTAAATATTATTTTACTCCTTTTCTGGAGTTCAAAAAATATGCGTATATTTATATGTAATGGTTTGTATCCATTTTCGAATTTTAAATGCTTTCCCATCAGTCACATTATAGAAATAACTGGAGCTGCGTCTACAAAAGCAGAGTGAGCTGATCAGCGGAAAAATTATCTAAGCATTTGATCCAGTTAAAGAAAGGCAGCCTGAATTATTCAAACTAAAGCACTTTTTCCAAAAAATACTTCTTTTTTTGTGATTCATAGACAACGTGAAAATTCAGTGTTCGACATTAAGTATAAAAGTTGTGTTCGGGAAGCTAGAATTCCTTTTTTTATTGCAATGGTCCCAAAGCATCAAATAATACTCTACTTTGTTATTAAACATGAATTAAATTTACAGGGTAATTTTTAAAATGTGAAATTAAATAATTTTATATGTTGTCATTCCTATATTTTTAATGCTTTATCCAAGCTTGACGGTGAATGTGACATTGCATTCAGAATCTTTACAAAACATCGTCTGTAACCTAAATGAAAAGGGAATTTTTTTGTACCCATCTCTTTGCTCAGAATGGAGAGCTTGGAAAGGAGCACAGTTTTGGAACCAGCAAGTGTGGGAGTCCCAAGTTTCTCGGACATGGGTTGAGAGAAGACACAGGGGCAGGAAACACATTTTTTAAAAACTACAAAGGTAGAAATTTTTGACAGGTGAAGGTAGTTAATTGATGGGGACTGCAGCTCCTGGCAAATGTGATCCTTCGTATGTGCCTCTTTCCAGCACTCTACCTGAATCATTATTTTCACCCACTCCATCATCATAAATTTTTGTTTCAACCGCTTTAGGCACATGCTTCCATAGAAACACATCACCCATGTTATAGTAGAGTGAAACAGGGAAGTATGGTCTCTGCCGATATTATATTTTACAATTTTGTTGGGCAACAGTTGTCCAAATGACCATATTTAAATCCAGTGAAAAAGAATTAATACTAATAGTGAAAATTTCTTCCACTCCATTCATTTTGTAATAGTAGAAAGATAAAGAGGGAAAAGCATTTACCTTGTCCAAGATATTAAAAACTAGAAAACTTAAATAATTTAAGCTAATAAATAATGTTCTGTGTTTATTTAACTTATTCTTTCTTTCCTACTCTCAAACTAGATATACAAAAAAAAAAAAAAAAAACTAGGTTAGGGTAAAATACACCAGTAAATGGCTAAATATTAGCAAGACGATTCTTTTAAAAGGACCAAACAAAAGTTGAGGATCGAAAGGAATGAAACAACAGTCGTAGGGTCTCTATTTAGGATCATTTACACACAAATCCCCCAGTTTCTAAGGAAGGAACAAAATTGTCAAACATGGTAGACAGCGCTTTATGCTCATCATTTGCTCTGTCTCGACATCATGGGTAACGCACATGGCTTTGTAGTCTTCTGTCTTTCCTCAGTGGGCCTAATTTTCAAAAACCCGTTCTCAATGAAGATAAAACAGCAACATCTCAGTCACTGGGTGAATTAACCTTTGGAGGCAATACCTGGGGATAAAGCGTTAGAATAAAACACATATTTTATTTTCATACTTTTACAATAAGTGTAACGTGTTTCTTGTGTCACTTTAGTGTTTCTTTTCACACATGCTTTTCAAAATATCAAGCTTGTAGCCGGACTGAAGTGTTAGGAACAAACTTTCAGACACTCCATGTTAACATCCAACTTCATTGCTACACTGATAAGTAATGAATTTGATGTGACTGTCAAATGACTGTAAGCTTGAAATAAGTGAATCTAATGTAATGGCTGTTAGCTTTTTTTATTTGGAAATAATGAACTAGCACTGTATTTTAAACATAAATGTGACTTTTTCTTTTTAGTCTTTAAGAAAATTTACTCTGGTATAATGTATAATTTATTGTAAGTTTGCTACTGAACAGACAGATACATATAATAGTTCTAAACATATATTTTTGTCTGTCAAAGTATTATATAAATTGTGTTTAAAATAAGTAGATTTGCAACTGTCTGTGTAAATGTTTTAAATGTAATGGTACTGTATTAAATTGTGCTGGTGCAATTCAGGATATTATTGTCTAGGTTTGGCTTTTTGGGGCCCTCTCTTATAAGGAATATAAATGGTGCTGCAAGACAGTAATGCACCGGAACTGAAGGAAACCATCTCATTACCGGAACATATGAAAATAAATGCTAAATGGAAATGCGGCACCTCACATAAATCTTGGGGCAATATATGATACCACAGCTCCAAAAAATGTGAATTATTTTGCTTGGAAAAGAAGTTCTATCACTGTACCCAGGCCTCTCTTTAAATCAAAGAAATCAACAGACATTATATCTATACCGTTAATATCAAGAAGATCTGCTTTTTAAAAACCATAGTAACTGATCATTGTTGCTTTGGGATACGCAGTGAACCGGTTCTTTATGTGCTCCAAGTATATACTTCATATCTCTGATCTAACTCCCTCAGGAGTCTTTAAAAGTATAATTATATAAACTCTCAGAAGAACCTTTGCCCCTTACACCTTAGTCATAAGCATTTGTGCCTACAGATGTATAAAGGGAGTAGGGGCTTCGAGGAACCGAAAGAATGAATGAAGAAAAGAAAAATAGTTTTGGCAGGAAACTGTTAACCAACTGAGATAACATCAGTTTGGGCTGTGCCATATGGACACATTTCTGGAGAGCATGTATATTTGCTTTATCACAAATCTATACTATAGGGGAAATGATTAAGAGCTAGAAAAGAGAATTTAGAATATGATATTGGAGGCTGTATCTGCCTTCTTCACTTTGACCATTGTATTAAGAGAGTTTAATTTGACCATCAGCATTCTCCTAAGACAGATATTGTGAGAGAAATCCAGGGAGCTACAGGGTGATGAAAAATGATTATTTCTTCCTTTTTTATACAATCATCTAAAGAAAAACTCCACAATAGTGAAAACAGTCATCTCATAGTACTCATATTCCCTAAAGTCAAAGAGTGTATGGAAATTTTATGTTGATTTTTAGTTGGAAAACTATGGTTACCTATTTAAAAGAAGTACTGCATTATGTATTTTGAAGCCAAAATACTCTGTTGGTTTAGTAATTTTTGATCTAGAAGTAGTTAAAAACTAGTTAGGACTAAAGGCCTAATGATAGAGTAGTGGGTTTTAATGAAAGGAGTAATTGGAAATAGCCCCCTAAGAGTGCTGTGAATGCAGCTGAAGTGAGCCACAGCTCAAGAATCAGACTCCTGGCTTCTGGCCTGAAAATGGATGTAGCTGGGAGAATGACTGAACTCTCTCGGGCTCTGTTTTGTCCTTTTAAGGCTTCTAATTCAGATCATCTTTAAGGTCTCTTAAATCTCTAAATTTTGATGACACCCTAATTTGGAAACCCGGGTAGGGACCACAGCATAACTTGGGGTCAGCAGACAGGAGGGAGACCACAGAGTAGGACACATGTGGCTTTGATAGCAGCTCTGCCTTAGACTGAGGGTCTCAACAGCCGTGTGATCAGGCCGAGTCTCTGAACCTCTGGGGCCTCAGTTTCCCAAATGAGGTTCACAGTTACCTGTCATTAGGCTGAAATTATAGGATACATAAGAGACTACATGGTAGAACACACCTTAAAAATGCAAAGATATAGAACTATAAACAGAGCTCTCCAACTGAGAAAATTGTGACAAAGCATATCTAGCTACTTGGGAAACCATTCTGACTTTGAATCTTGTCATATTCAACTAGTTTTAAGCATGGATTCTAGGTTAGGGATGAAGAAAGGAGGGTCATGTTTTAAAGTATATTGAGCTAGAGATCATATTTGCTCTATTGGGCTTTTCAAGGACCTAATTTAACAGAATTTTAGTGCTGCTCTGAATGCACCAAATTGTGGATCGCGTATGAATGGGGCTGAACTAGGAGCGGCGAAGTCTATGGAAAGCTGACCTCTATTCATGCTGGGATTTTCAGGCAATACCGCCTCCCAAGAGTACTTTGTGCTGAGAACAAGGAGTAGAACGTCTACGGGAGGTGTGCAGGTTTGGAAAAGTCATTTTAAAATTATTTAATTTAGTTGCTCTCTATATTTCTGACCATTCCATTAAAAAGCATCACGATTCAAACAATTCTTTACAAGGTAATAAAAATTATAGATAGAAAAAAGCAAATTTTGTTCCTCAAATACCACCCAAAGCTAAACTTCAAAGTCCATAAATGTGTATGCCTGGGTGTGAGGAGGAAAGAGTGCGGATGGAAACCAATAAAAATTAACATGAAGTTGAAAGACATCAAGGTCAAGAAAGTATTGCAAACCATATCACTCTATATAGGTTAAAATGTCCCAGGCCTAGATGGCCAAGGGCATCAAATATAAGCTGTGACTTAAGTGCAGGAACAGTCTGGGCTGAATCCCCGCAAGGCAATCACCGTCCCGCCACATTTGTTTGTGTTGCCGGAGCTTGAAGAGATACAATGGACGCTGCAGCCTCTATTTTCTGCTAATCAACAGTAAGTTGAAATTTAGCCTTCGGAAAAAATCTGACCTACATAGCCTTCCATTTTACAACAACTTTGTTTTCATATACTTTCGTTTTTATAGTAAAATTTCTATTAAATGATGCTATGTTTGGTAAATATTTCCCACATTTCATTTTCCAGAAAGAACTAGAGATTTTAAAACACAGTATAAAATAAAAACATCTATGTGTGTGTGTCTGCTTCACGCACCTTTGATTCAGTCTTCTATTCCTTTTACACCTAGTGTCTACAAAACAATTCTGAGATCACAGTTATTCAGAAAGATGGCTAAAAAAAACCCTTTAAAATTCACTTTAGTTTACTCTATCTTCTAATCTACGGGAAAAATTAAAGACTTTTTTTTTTTTGCGGGACGCGGGCCTCTCACTGTCGTGGCCTCTCCCGTTGCGGAGCACAGGCTCCGGACGCGCAGGCTCAGCGGCCACGGCTCACGGGCCCAGCCGCTCCGCGGCACGTGGGATCCTCCCGGACCGGGGCACGAACCCGCGTCCCCTGCATCGGCAGGCGGACTCTCAACCACCGCGCCACCAACGAAGCCCCAAAATTAGAGACTTTAAAACAATGATGTCTGAAGTAAAAGCAAGTTTTCACCATTCGTTGAAAATGAATTAGGGCTTGGCTTTCTAGCCTTTACCACCTCCTGAACCAAGGGGTTAGGAGACGCAGCCCTTCACTCCTGGTTTTGCTCCTGTTTGATCTTCAATGAGCTAACTGACCTGTCTTGGCCCCAAGTCACTTTCTATAAATGATGATCTTTAGGGCATCTCTCTGGCATGGAATTTAACAACTACATGAGTCTACAGCTCCAGTCCATATCAGTCCAGACGTACTTCATCGCTCATCCTAGAACTACTCAAATTATTTACTTTCCAATATCTCAAATTCAGTGTTTTCTGTGAACTGAAGAATTATGGAAATGGAAGAGTACGTTGTGGTGATGGATCTGTTGTGTATCTTGATTTGGATGAAGGGAATTTAGAACGGCTGGCAGAGAAGGGGGGCAATGAGCATTAGCTGTGACCCCGAAACCACGTGCGGTGGTGGGGCTGTAGTTGGTACCACTTGCCTTCCTCTTCCAAGTTTCCCCCAGGAAAAGAGATCCACTGGAATCCTGAAAGACTCACAACTCCTGGACCCCTCAGTAATGCTTGCCCACTCCCTCCTTCCAAGTGGTCCTTCAGAACGCATTGAAAGATACCAGTGAAGGATCCTCACGAACTCCTGAATCCGCCTACTCAAATATTAGAAATTCCCTACTATTCAACAAACATTCATCTTGTTGGGCAAAATCTGCACTTCCCTTGAACTTGATCTCTGTAACAAACTGCAAAGTTAAGCTTCCTTTCCCACAGTTTTGATTGAAAACAAAACCGTCATTAGAAAAGATACATGCACCCCCAACGTTTATAGTAGCACTACTTACAATAGCCAAGACGTAGAAGCAACCTAAGTGTCCATTGACAGATGAATGGATAAAGAGGTGGTACATTATACAGTGGAATATTACTCAGCCATAAAAAGGATGAAATAATGCCATTTGCAGCAACATGGATGGACCTAGAGATTATTATACTTAGTGAAGTAAGTCAGACAGAGAAAGACAAATATCACATGATATCACTTATATGTGGAATCTTAAAAAAAATGATACAAATGAACTTATTTACAAAACAGAAATAGACTCACAGACTTAGAAAACAAACTTAGGGTTACCAAAGGAAAAAGGTGGGGAAGTATAGTTAGGATTTTAGCATTAGCAGGTACACACTACTAAATATAAAATAGATAAATAACAAACACCCAATGTCTAGCACAGGGAACTATATTCAATACCTTGTAATAACCTATAATGGAAAATGATCTGAAGAATTATATATAGATATAGATATAGGTAAAGATATAACTGAATCACTTTGTTGTATACCTGAAACTAACACAACATTGTAAATCAACCATATTTCAATTAAAAAATAAATAAAAGAAAAAAATAAAATAATTATCATGAGAAAAAAAGATTACATGGTCAATTACCATTTGACAAATAGAAGTTGCAAGTTTCTTTTCAATTCCGTCAGCCACTTTGGTTGTGACTAGTCTTAATTTTTAGTCCTCTATTAATTTTCTACTATATTAAAATCCCACTCTTTTGCTAAATGTAATTTGCTATAAGAATCATACACAAAGCCTTTACTACTGTAATCTCAGCTGGAAACCATAGAAATATATAATATATAACTATAAATATATGAATACTTCAATATGTACAATGAACCTGTTGTATTTTCTTATTTTCTAAGTAATGCAAAAAGATAAAGCTATAAAGATAAAGCCTATAGTTATTTGCAAGTCTTAGACTATCATCTTATTGACAGTAAACGAAAATGTGGATGGCGACAATACGTTTTCTTCCACAAGGGTAATTTACTGAAAAATTGAAACATTAATCTAAAAGGAGAGAATATTTGGGATTTAGCTGCTTCCGTGGCCAGTTTTGCCATTATGATGATACTGGATGTATTTTTTGACGCTTGACTCACTTCAAAAAATGTGAAGCAATATTTCTGCTGAAACACATATGCTTATGGCTTTGTGAGGTTCTCACAACAATATACCCACTGTGACTGCTAGAAATCTACCACAGCACTAAAGCAGTGACAATGGGGGAGACAGGATATTAACCAAAAATCCCCAAAGAGCCCCAAACTCTAACTCGAGTTGGTAAGGTCAATGTCTCTACTTCTAAGCATTTCACCGAACTGCATTGCTTTACAATTTCTTGAATTTGATTTTCTTCCGCTCACCCTGAAGTCAGCCAGTCCCAGGAAGAAGGACCTGCCTGAATAGGTGCTGGAGCGGCAGCCTCCATCCCTAAGACTTCACCCAGCAGACCTGGTGTGTAGGCAGAAACAAAGGACACAGAAGTTTAGCCGATCAGGGGCTGCTTGACTGTTACATTCTGAGCACAGAAGCCAGAGAGACAGAGAGCTGTCCCTGGGGGGCCTTTGAAAGAGCCACCCCTTAATAAGTTCATCACCTGCCTGGGGACAGACACTTAAATGGCAGAGCCGTCACATGGACTTATTTGTCCTCCTCTGTAACTTCCCAGGACGGAGGCCAAAACCCCTGGGTGAGAGCTGCCCACAGGAGGGCAGTGGAGCGGGACGGAGAGAAACTAGGGCTGCATTAGCCCAGAGCAGCATTTTAGCTCCAGGGAGCCCGGAGCAAAGAAGCCAAGCTGCTCGGGGAAGGAGCCCCCTGCTTCACTGGGATACATTTTGAACTCTGCTCTTCCAGAGCAGCAAAAAAAGGACTCTCTTCAAAAGGGGGTTTCTTTTGCAGGATGTGTTTTTTAAAGACAGTCTACAGACACACACTCTCCAGAGGAAAGCTTTTGGTGAGCAGGAATGTCTATGCTGTGCAAACTGCTTCAAGTCGCTTTCAAAATTTGCAGGTGCAGACGATCACCTTTCAGCCTATATTAACTATCTTTGATACCTGCTGATCCCAAATGTAATAGGCAGACTGAGAGGAAAGGTATTTGGTTGTGTTGCTGTTGTTGTTTTCATTTTCTACTCTACAGATTATAAAACTAGTACAAAAAACAGGAAGCGATACCATGACACCTAAGTGTTAGCATCAGGCTGTAGGGATGGGTTTCTCTGGGAGCTACCTGTAAAACTAAGCCTATTTTGCTTATGAGAAAAGATCATGTACATCTCCAGATATAATACGGAAGTTTATTTTGGAGATGCGATTTTAGTTCATTTAAGTTTGCACGGTGTTTGCAGTCTCCAAGTAGAAGAATGGTTCCCAGAGAGATGGCAGGAAAGGCTGACGTTTGGAAAAACAACTGGGCCGTGCACTGTTTCAATGTAAATGCCAAGGCTGAAAAGTCGTGCCGAAGTTCTGGGCTGTTATAAACATCCGGAGCGTGGCTCTGGAAGCCGGAGGCCTGAGGTGGAACATCAGAGGAAGGCTGGGAGTCCCTGGGCTAAGTCCTCAGGGAGTGAGCGAGCTGCAGACAGTTCTGTCGTTACTGATTATCCAAAAAGAAGAGGGATGATGAGAGGAAGGTTTTGGCTTCAAAGAAAGAGAAAGTCTGGAAGAGGGAAAACAAGGTTTTCAAAGAAGCCGGGCTCTGAGGGTTCATAGCGAAGTTCCAATCTAGAAAACCACAAAGAAAGTCTTAAAGGAGAACCAGGGACCAAAAGTTAAACAGAGGAAGCATTTTCGGAAGGTGTAAAGGTTTCGGTGGATTAATATGGAAAATCAAAGGACTTTAAGATGCCTAGAAGCTAACAGAAGGATCCTGGCTGAGGAAGCATGAAGTCCTAGGGGAAGGAGAATTTCCCTTAAGGGGGAATTCTCATAATTTCCCCTCTGTTACCCCTCTGCTGAAAAGGTTTTCATAGGTTATACTGTCTCTGCTAAAGGCATCAGGAACTTCTGCATCCACTCCTGGCGCAAGTGTTAAAGGTACAAGCGATATCCCTTAATCTGCTCCTGCTGGGGGCCAAGTGGTGCTGGAGGTGAGCTCAGGGGACAAGAAAAGTGGGCTTCACTTAACTGTCCCTTCCCCCAGGGAGTCTCCTTCCACTGGCAAGCTCGGAGGTTTAGGGTTTTACTTCACGAAGCAAGATAATAATCCACTGACCACAATAGCCAATAGTAGCTAGTATTTATTCCTTGTAAAAAATAACAAAAACACCAATTAAAAAAATAACTACTATTTATTAAGCCATCACCCTATGCCAGATTCTGGGCTACACCCTTCACACATTTTTAACTTATGAAATACTCCCCGGACATCCCTGTTAGAGGTGAGACTCTGAGGGCCAGAGAGGTTAAAGAAAGGCCCCAGGACCGCACCGCCAACCCTAGGATGATGTTTCAGAAAGAGCAACGTGATGCTTTACCGCAGGCTGGACTGGGGGGAAGGGGGGAGGGGGGAGGGGGCGAGGTTGCCGAGTACCTGCTCAGCTGGGGGTCAAGAGGAGGGGGAGTCCGGCTCTCTCCTCGCCTCCGCCTGCGGGGGGGGGGGGGGGGGGGGGGGGGGGGGGGGGGGGGGGGGGCGAGGTTGCCGAGTACCTGCTCAGCTGGGGGTCAAGAGGAGGGGGAGTCCGGCTCTCTCCTCGCCTCCGCCTCCACTCTGCAGCCCCTAAGGCTCGCACAGCCCTGGCTCTGCTTCTCTGACTCTCTGCCCTGGATCTGTTAGAATCTCATTTTTGCCCCAACACGCCATGCGAACGCCTCTCGCTGGGGTCACCAGCAGCCTCCTTTCAACGAAATCTGATCATACGTTTCAGTCTTTGCCTCCCCGGGGACTTCGCCTCCTCAGGGACTGCATTTTGCTGCCCAGCCGCGCCCGCCCCAGTTCCCGCAGCCCCTTGCCCCTTCGCGCTCCCTGACAGCACCATTTCCTGGCTCTCTTGCTAGTTTTGCGTCCATCCTACACCCCGCGCTGTGGGGCCTTCCTCTGAAAGCCCCTTCCCCCGCCCCCGCGCCAGAGCTTCCTAAATGCCGGCTTCTGCCTTTGCCCTTTTTCCTTGTAAATATCCTCACTAGGTCACTGCATCCACCTTTTTGGTTTTACCACCTACACCACAATATTCCTCAAATCCTGATTTTTAATCCAGATTTCTCAGTTCTATTCCTACTGAAAACTTCCACAGCCATCTCAGATTCTTCCTGTTCAAGGCAGAGCTCATTGAGTTACTTCTCCCTGGAGAGTCTTTCCGAATGTATAGCATCCACACCCACCCAAGCCCCCAGTCAGAGCCTTGGGTCACCACTCACCGTGCAGTCACCAAGCCCCTTCGGTCTTTCTGCCCTGGGTTCCTCCCCTGTCCCTGCTTCTCCATCCCCACCACTGACTTACTTCCACTTCACATCCACGCACCTGGGACATTCTCTCCAGCCTTAACTTTCTCAGATCTATACCCTGGGCTCTTACCAGAGACAGCTTTCAGAAATTCGGATCTGATTATGTCACTCACTCATCAGATCAAACTGTCCAAAAGCTCCAAATCTTGAGAATAAGTACCCTTCAGGACCTGTGAGTAATAAAATTTAATCCGCGACGCTCCCTAATGATTTCTGCTGAACTGTGCTGTGCATTCATAATAAGAACACCAGGGGCTGGTCCAGGCACAAAATTGGCCCTGATGGGGAAAATGCCTGTAGAGGCTCACTTGGAGAATTACTGCCCTGGTGAGTATAGCAGGCATTGCTAGCCAATAGCATCCCTATCAATAGACTAGGACAAACACAAATGTCAACCCAGAACTCTATACCCTATGAAAATATTCGTCATGAATGTATGCAAAATAAAGGTATTCTCAATAAAATAAAACTAAAAGGAACTCTTGTCTGTCACATGCACCAAAACAAATGGCAAAAGAAGCTCTTTAGGCAAAATGGAAATGATATCAGAGGAATCTAATACTTTAGGAACAAAGGAAAAGCAAAAGAAATGGCAAATATCTGGGTAAATATAACGAAAGGAGATGATTTTACACCTGAGTTCTGTAAAATATGTATGTCAGTTGAAAGCAGAAGTTATACGATTGCCTGATAGAATTTTTGATGCGTGAGGATACAATAAATGTGTAAATTATAACGTAAGGGAGGAGGAGGAATGGACACATATGGGTGCAAGTTTTCTGCTTGCACTGGAAGCAGTAAATAGTAGTTCTAAGTAGACTGTTAAAAGTTAAGTTGCGGGCTTCCCTGGTGGCGCAGTGGTTGCGCGTCCGCCTGCCGATGCAGGGGAACCGGGTTCGTGCCCTGGTCTGGGAAGATCCCACATGCCGCGGAGCGGCTGGGCCCGTGAGCCCTGGCCGCTGGGCCTGCGCGTCCGGAGCCTGTGCTCCGCAACGGGAGAGGCCACAGCAGAGGAAGGCCCGCATACCACACACACACACAAAAAAGTTAAGTTGCATATTGTAATCCCTCGCTCAACCACTAAACATATTGTTCAAAAAAGATACAAATGGCCAATAGATAAATTCAAATGGAATACTAAGTAATATTCAAATAATAGAAAAGATACCATGACAAAGAAGATAGGGGAAAGAAAAACAAAGGGATCAAACAAGATAAATAATGAAATTGTTGAACTATATCCAACCATGCTCATAATTACCCTAAGTGTAAATGTTCTAAAAATGTCAATCATACTGAATTTTAAAAACCAAGAAAACATGCAACGATATGCCAGAAACACTATCAGAAATCCACTTGGAATGTCATTGATATAGATATGTTGAAATAAAAGAAAAACTAAAAAGAAAAAAATGCAATGAAAATACTAATTTAAAAAAAAACTAGAATAGCAATATTAAAACAAAAAAACATAGACTTCAGAACTAGGAAAAGTGCTAGGGAAAACAAGAGACACTCCATAATGTTAAAAGGGTCAATTCACTAAGAAAATAAATCTATGTTACCTGCCATGTTAACAGACTGAAAAGAAAAAGCACATGATCATCTCAATAGATGCAGAAAATTTTTTTTGAGAAAATTAAATATTCTTTCACAATAAAAATTCCCCAGCAGACCAGGAATAGAAGGAAACTGCTTTAATCTGATAAAGAAAAGCTACAAAAATCCTACAGCTTAAAACATACTTAATGCTTTTCCCCTAAGTTCAGGAAAGAGGCAAGACTGTGTATTTTTGTCACCTCTATTCAACATAGTTATTTCTGGTGAAGGAAGAAAGGAAGGAAGGGAGGGTGTGAGGGAGAGAGAAAAAAGAGAGAGGAAAGAAAAAGAAAGACAGAAAGAAAGAAAGAAAAAGAAAGAAAGAAAGAAAGAAAGAAAGGGGAAGGAAGAAAAAGGAAAGAAGAAAGGACATACAGAATGAAAGAAAAAGAAATACAACTGTTCATATTCACAGAAACAACTGTTTATGTAGAAATTCTCAAGGAATCTACAAAAATCTCCAAGAACTGATAAATGAATTTAGCATGGCTGCAGGATACAAAGCCAACATACAATACTTAATCATATTTCTATACACTTGAACAATTATAAATTGAGCAACAGTAAACTAAAATTAGTAAAACAGTACCATTTACAATAACGCCAAAAGGAAATACTTAGGAATAAATAAAACAACATATGTACAGGATTTACATGCTAAAAACTATGAAATACTGATAACAGAAATCAAAGAAGACCTAAATAATTGGGGAGATATGCTGTGTTCATGGGTTTGAAAAATTATGATAGTATAGATGAAATATCGATTCTCCCCAAAGTTATACATAGGTTAGCTCAGATGCAATCAAAATCCAAGCAGCATTTTTTAAATATACATAAGCTGACTCTAAACTGATATGGAAAAGAAAAGGAAATAGAATAGCCAAAAAAATCTTTTCAAAGAAAAATAAAGCTGGAGGATTTACACCACCAGCAATCAACACGTGATATGGGTGGAGCCACATCTGGGAGTGGGGTGCGCCTGGACAGGAAGTGTCCCCCAAGCGGGCAGCTGGAGCTCTGTACTCGCTCGCTCGCTCATATTCAGCTGCGCTCTCTCCCAGTCTCTTCCACCCCTGTGCTCCCGCACTCGCACCTGGCTCACGTGCTTTGCGCAGGCTCCCCATCCCAGGCAGGCCTCTGAGGTCCACACCACGCGCTTCTGTCTCACGCCCCGCCCAATTCCCTCACAACCCTCCCCCTCCCCCCACCCCTTTCCCATTCTAGTACCAGAGTGTGGTATTAGCAAAAATATAGACACAGAATAGAGTCCAAAGATAGATTCATGGTAAGATGATCAATTGTTTTCTGACAAATTTGAAATGGCAATTTAATGGAGAAAGAGAATTTTTTTAAGAAATGAACAATGGTGGACAGATTGACGATGAAGAAATGTAAGAGAATTTGGGGAAATGATGGAAATTTTCTTATCCTTATTGTGGTGGAAGTCACATGGTTCTATGCATGTATTAAAACTCATGTAACTGTACACCAAGAGGAAGTAAATTTTACTGTACATAAGTTTCAAAAAAGCATTTGCACTGTTGTCTGTGAAACAGTAATCGCATAACGGAAAGGATCCAGAGGAAAATATTCAACCCCAGCTCTGCTTCTTCAAGTTTGTGAGTGTGAATATTTTGATAGTTCTACCCTTATTTTTTTTTTTACCCTTATTTTTTTAATCTAAGAAGTAGTAACATTAATACCTTTCTCAAAATGTTGGTGTGAGTGTTACACATGAGGTAATGTGCATAAAATATTTTGTGTAGTAAAAAAGCATTATGTAAGTACTGAATATAATTATGACAAAAAACATGCATCAGAAAAAATTTTTTAAAGAATCTTGAATTATTTATTTAAAGGGTATATTAATTAAAATCCAAGCAGGAAAGATGCAACACACTCAAACTGGGTAATTTTAGGAGAGCATAGATAAGCGAATATTTAAAGGACGTGGGTAGGGTGCAGGGAAACCCTGAGGAACAGCAAAGGCCCCGGGAACTCTGACAGGGGTTTCTCGAGGTAATGTTGATTCTGTCATACTTACACTTGAAATCTAAAAGTCACTACTAGTAGCAGGGGGACAGGGGGGGAAATAAAGTTAATTAACAGGATACAAAGCTCTGGGAACCCCAATTCTATAGCTGCTTGTGAAGCGTAAGTTGGTGTATAGCTCTATATTCTCACGCCCAATCTTTGCTCCCTGTCCTTGCCTGCACTGTAGCTGTGTGGGACTGTTTGCCCAGCAGGATGCATCAAACCTTTATCCTTTTGGTATCTGAATCCTTGCAGGGCTGATTTGTGGGTTGGCTGCTGGTTTTCACAGACCAGCACTCTTCGACGAGACAGTAATAAGAGGCTCCCCAGTGAAGCTCTGACCCAGGCATGGTCCTCCTCGTGTAAACTGTATAACGGAAACCTACATTTCCTTCAGTAACTGAGATCGACCCCGCAAGTCATCACAGCCCCACCCTCTTCTCTCTCTGTAGGTTCAATAGCCAAAGAAGCCAAAATGGCCAGGAGATGGTCTCAGCTTCCAGCTCAAGGAAAGGATGGTCATATTCCTGGGTGGACGGATTCTTCCCTAGGGATCAGATCCTCCACACACACACACATACACACACACACACACACACACACAAGTCCAAGGTGTGGGAAGGAATCGAACATTCTTCCAGTGGGGTAACAGCTAGGATAGTGCGAGGGCCCATTCCCACCTCTGGGTCCATGGTGGAAATAACACCATGTGTTTACCACACGGGTAAGCGTGCAAACTCACCCCCAACTCTCCCATAACTGAACCCGCTGTGGGCCATGCAGGATTCTACCAGGCCAGGCGCTTCTGGGGTGTGGGACCCCATAGTCAGCTAGGGCTGCTATAACAAATGCTGTAGGACAGATCCGGAGGCTGGAAGTTCAAGATCCAGGTGCTGATCGACTAGGGTCCAGGGGAGAGCTCTCTCTCCCCGGCTTGCACACTGCCCTCTTCTCTCTGTGTCCTCGCATGGCAGAGACCAGAGAGGCAGAAAACCAGCTCTCTCCTCCTTGCAAGGGCACTGATCCCATCAGGGGGGCTCCTCCCTCGTGACCTAGTCACCTCTCGAAGGCCACATCTCCCAGCACCACCACACTGGCCATTACAGTCTCAACATATGAGTCTGGGGACCTCGGTAAGAACCAGAGAACCACGGTTGAGACCCACTGTCACACATCCTTTGCTGCCCACTGCGTCCCCTGTAGTATGTCGATAAATAGAGATGCTTACAGGTCCGGGAGTCACATCCACAACTGAAATGTGAGTCCGTCCACAAAGGGCAGTGGATTGGGGTCTAATACGTCCAGGAACCCTGAGCCCAGGGGCTCACCCCATCCCTTTTCTCTTCCACGCCCTCCCGAGCTCCAGCATCAGACTACTTTTTTTTCACTTTTTAACATCTTTTTTTGATAAACACAACCAGGAATCATTATTATTTTCATAATATGATGGATGAGAATAAACGGTTATCTTTGATTTATGACATTTGATTTTATCTTGATTTTTAAAATTTAATTTTATCTTGAACTTGATTACTGAGATATTCTCTTTTGATGGCCATATACTTGACATGTATTTCTACCTGTCATATCCCGCCTGTCAGCCTCTCACCGTGACGACCCTTGAGAAGATGTGAAGGTATCAGTCGCCAGTTCTGTGAAGTTTAGTGATGGCCGAAAACCTAAACCCCTGTAAAAATCAATATAGAAACATCAGCCAGTAAATAAAATGTATTTTCTCATTACCTGTGTCTAGTCCTCTCACTTTATTTTCGAGAACAAAGCTGCCCGCTAAATCACAGGGAGCTGGAATTCGACTGGCGTTCCATTCCACAGGGCCTCCCCGCGGAAATCAGGCCGCAGGCACAATAATAAAACAGAGCCAACTGTACAGGAATGAGAGAGCAGGGAGTATGAGGCCATCACCGCTGCTGCCTGGTTGTATTTTCTGTTTTATTTGTATGGAAGCTATTCACACAATACAAAACATCCATGAGGAAGCAACTTCCCTTCTGTTGCTTCAACAGAAGACAAGATAAAAGTCACACTCACAAATTAGGTCATTACCTTCCTGAGAGAGCTTCATCACCGAGGAAACGAATAGCAAGGTTTTTAACGATTTGTTAAGAAATGCAAAAAAAAAAAAAAAAAAAAAAAAAGTAGACATCAGTGTTTTGATTGCAATAAACCTGTGATTAGCCTTTCAAGACAGGGAACCAACAGCTTGTGCTAAAGAAAGGGGCTCCAGATAGAAACCATACTTCTCACCCAGCAGGATGCTTTCCATTAAAATAAAATGTTCAATATTTCTGCACACATTAGCTTTACTAATTGAGACTAATCTAATGGAGAAACACAGATATTTGCAGGCTTTTACTGGCTGATTAGCAGCATGTTTCTGTAAACAGGTGGCACTGGTTGGCCCACCTGGAGACATCCCATCAGACCTTGATGAACAGCGTTCGCTCTCATTTGCGTTAATGGCCACTGACATCAGTGTTTCACACTCTACCGCCCGCCTTCTCAGTGGGTATGGATGCCAGCCGCCCTCGGGATGGCTTGCCATTTGCATTAAGTATTCATCACAGAGATAAATAGTCAGGGCCTGGCACAACCACACATTGTGGATTTGGAGAAATCCCAGCAAGTCCCTGGACGTAGAGTGGAAAGGAATGTAAGGCTTTTGCTTTCAGGAGATTCAGCCGGTCTTTGCAAAGCCCCTGGGGTCCTCGTTTCAGTTGGCGCAAGTGCAGACATCTGTTTACATCAAGTTGTGAAGCGTACCCTGTCTACCTACACAGACGTTCAGCGTCTATTCATTTATTCCACAAATACTCCTCAGTTTCTACACATATTAGGCGCAGCTCCCGCGTAGCTTCTAATGCCAGTGGGAAGAACCGATGATAAACAAATAGCTCCATCTCGACATAACGTCAGGGAGGACATCCCTGTCCCTTCACGGGAAGTGGGTGTCTTAAACAGGCTCAAACCAAAGTACAGCAGAGAGACCACCTCACGGCTGAGCTCTGTGTGGGTTTAAAGAGGGAGGCAAACAGGGAATTCCAGACCAGACCTGAAAGTAAAAAGAAAGGGAAATAGAATAGAAAAAAGGAGAAAGAACAATTAAAATGAAAGGAAGAGAGGAACATGAAAATGAGAAGCAAAGAGAGAAAAATAAGTGAAAGGAGAGGAAGTGACCCCTGTAAATGGGGCAGGAGCACAGTACCCATGACTGGGGCCCAAGATGACTCTGTTCACCGAGACCTTTGTGAGGTGGACGACCTGCACACACACACGCACGCACACATGCACGCACACACATGCACACACGCACACGCACGCACGCACGCATGCACGCACGCACACACACGCACACACGCATGCACGCACACGCACGCACGTGCACGCACGCACGCGCACGCACGCGCACACGCACGCACACGCACGCACACACGCATGCACACATGAAAGGAGAGGAAGTGACCCCTGTAAATGGGGCAGGAGCACAGTACCCATGACTGGGGCCCAAGATGACTCTGTTCACCGAGACCTTTGTGAGGTGGACGACCTGCACACACACACGCACGCACACATGCACGCACACACATGCACACACACGCACACACGCATGCACACACACACGCACACACACGCACGCACGCACACATGCACGCACACGCACGCACGTGCACGCACGCACGCACACGCACGCACACGCATGCACACACGCATGCACACATGCACGCGCGCACACGCACGCACGCATGCGCACACACGCATGCGCACACACGCACGCACACGCATGCACACACCCGCACACACCCGCAATGATGAATATGAAGTGGACCTTTCACGTCACACAATGAATGTGCTTTCTCCTCTGCCTTCAGGTACTGTTGTGCAAACACCCCTTGTACGGAAACGTGTGTGTGTGTGACATGGGATTTGACGCCTGCTAGCAGCCTGGGAACTGTATCAACGGATCTGCTTCTGTATACAGGGCAGAGAGACTCCCATTGTGTTTAGAATCTTTAGAATCGTTTAGAATCTCTCCAGAGATCCTGATCTTTAGCTCTGTCATTTTCTTGTGTTTAACACGAATGAATAACCTTACTTGTGCCGCGAATGGAAGGCGTCAAGTCAGGGTGAATGAAAGCCATTCAGGCAAAACTCAAGGAAATCAATCTGTGGTCAGAGGTCTCTGTCAGCCTTTAGGAGAAAGAGGGCATTCATTCGTTCAAACTTGCAACAGATATTAACTCTGGGCCGCCCTTATGTCAGGACCAGGGTTCAGCTCTTGGGATAGGAGAGCTGAACAAGACCGGCCAGGCCTCTGCCCCAGGAGCCCCGACCCTCCGTGCTGTCACCCTCCCCGACCTCTGAGCAAGAATCTAGCCACAGGAAGAGGAAGCGTGGCCTGCGAGGGTCAGTTTTGAATCGGGCTTAACCTTGAAAACGTAAGTGGTGAGGCCTCTTCTTCCTCTCCTCTCTTTCTCCCCCTCATACTTTTTATTCCGGCAGGATGGATGGGGAGGCTGGAGCTCCTCCCTGGGGGCCGCTCCAAGCCCCGGTGGGAACAGGTCCGTCCTGCTCTCGGCCGCTCTCCCTTCTTTTTCTCAGATGCGGACTCTCCCCCATGGTAGGTGTTACAGCTGGCGTGGGCATCAGGGAGGTGTGGTGATGGCATCTCAATGGGGAGACCCAGGGATGCCTGGATCCTGCCGTGACCTGACTGCCCCTCCCTCCCTGCCCTGCACGCACCTGTGCAGGTGCAGAGAAGAAGCCAGGCCGTGCACATCTCAGCTTCCAATCCCAGGCACTCAGGGGCCCTTCGCAATCTCCACATTTTTCACAGACTCACACGTGATCGCAGCAGTGGCATTTTCACCATCTGTTGATTGAAAAAAAAACCTTAATGGTGAAAATTTTTGAGATGTATTCAATAATTCTTTTTAAAATGCTTAAATTATTAAGCATAACAATCTCTGCACATTTAGAAATCGCTCCGCATATGGGAAGAAAAGCTGTGTGTTCGGTCTCCAGGTTGTGCAAGGCGCACACTTCAGGGGCAGATGGCCGTCTTCACGCTGTCCACGGCCCCAGGGTTTCCGCCCCCAGGGCTCCAGCTCACCGGGTCTGGGTGGTTAGACTGGACTAATTTCCCACTGGTACAGGAGACCCCTGCTTTATCCCCAGGTGCTCAGAATCATGAAGACACCTCAGTGCTCTCCCCTCCTTTGCAAACAAAGGAAGACTGTGGCTTTGCAAGAGGCTCGTGGGGCCAGTTGAGGGTCCATGTCCCTGGTGAGGACATCCTGGAGAGAAAAGGACAGCTACTTCCACCCTCGGAGCAGAGCCGAGAGACAGTGTGCCCTGGGCGGGGCACATGGGTGCTTCTCTAATGTTGATTTGGTCAGAATTGCGATGGAATAACTGACCCCCCACCAAGGGGAGAAAAGCAATTTGATCATCTTTCAAGTGAACTGTGTTTTCTTTCCTTTGATTATCCAAACAATGGCCCGTTCTGTTAAGTGGGGGGGTGGGGGGGTGAGCCTTTCTTCTCCCCAAGGAAGTGCAAAACCTCCATTCATAAAATAGAAACCGTATTTTCACATTTCCCCTTTATCCTTAAGGGAAGGAAGGAAGGAAGGGAAAATCTTATCTATTCCTCTGGTGAGGCATTTCCTTACCCCTTGGGGGAAACTGTTGCACACATCAATTTACACTCTGAGCAAGTCTGTGAGTCAAAAGTATCATGATTTGTCAAAGACAAATCTTCTCACGCAATACATTTTAAAGATAGGAAAAGCTTCCAAAGATCTATACATCCACTTCTAAGAAAGGGATACAGATGAAACCTTCAATCTTTCCTCTGAAGCTCGTGAATAAAATCCACTTGATGAGTAGGTTCTATAAATATGACTTGCCCAGAGTCTAAATATACTGCTGTTTATTCATTTTGTTTTCTTGCCAAGGAAGCATTCTTCTCAACAGAGCAATAAGTCTAGTTAATGCCAGGAATGATCCTACCCCAAGTGCAGGTAATAATGGCATTGAACAATATGCACCTTAATTCTCTCCTGACTTGAAAGAAATACATCCAGACGATATTTACTGAGCGTCAGCTGTGCACCAGGTTTCAACAGCCGTGGAAATAGGAAGGTAAATAAAACTTAATCCCTGCAGGTTTAGGAAAAGCACAGCCTGCCGGGGAAGCACACAGGAGAGGAACCAGGCCAGTCCTGGGGACACTGAGGAAGGCTTCTGGGGCAGGGACCTCTCAACTGAGACCTAAAGGAAGAGAAGAAGTGAAGCCAGTGCCCCTCAAAACAAGGACCAACCCCCATGCCACGCTGTAGTTATCATGGTGAGAAAAGTACAAAACAGAGAGTAGGCATTAAGAAGCTTTTCTAGCAATCTGAACTACCCTGACATCCAAGCGTGAGATCAGTAGGCTTTTATTTTATGGCTTTTTGTTTGTTCTTTTCTAATAGTTCTTTTTATTGTAGTTGACAAAAAGTATTAGTCTGCAATGCCTTGGAGATTTGGTCCTTGCAGCTTCCATCTGAGAACTGTTTCTCCCTCAAACAATTTCGTTGGCTCAACACGACTGAGAAGAACGTCTACAACCCTGCAGTTGTGTCCCTTCCCTGCACATGAACAAAGCTTTCGACTTGTTTCCCGCGGCGATCTGCGCGAAAGCTGACCGTGGCTTTGCACCACCCCAAAGCACGCTCGCCATTTTGATTTCTGACCCCTTCGCCCCCAATAACGCTTGCTAGGATAATTCTCAGTCCCCAGAGTTTGGAAACCTTTCATGAGGATTCTTTTCTTTCGCCTTTCTGCTCATTTCAGACTAAATCAGCGGAGATGATGACTGCACATGAAACTCGGCCGTGGTGACTGGAGCGCCCTGAAAGCCGGCTGCCTCTGGGAGTTCATGCCGCAGCTGGTTTCCTTCGTACTTCGTCCTCCACCTGGAGCTCCGGGCGGCAGGGAGGTTCCCAGCTGACGCAGCAAACACACAGCCGGGCTGCGTACTCTGATCGTAAAACTTTCTCAGATGCAAACGTCTCCTGCAGATGCGCAGACGGGAAGCTTGTTTTGTTTTGTTTTTTTCAAATGTATTCCAGTCATCGGAGAAGCAAACTCCCCATGAGTTTCTGTGGTGACAAAAGGGTTTGAGTCTGTTGCATGAGGGGAAGACCATATGGACAGCTTCTCTGAAAGAGGCAACGGACAGAGTTACATTTCAGGGAAGTTTCAAAGGCTGTTCCTGCGGGAAAAGGTATTAGGGATTGTCTAAGATAACCTGAGTTATTTTATAAAACTCATTTGAAAATAAATCTTCCCTTCTGCTCCCTTCCTAAACATACTATGAAATCAGCATAGTCAGCCTGGAATCCATAGTTTTATCGCCAATTCTTTATTGTCGGGATTACATTGACAGTACGAGAGGGGTGCCAGGAGGAAAATTAGCACCGGGAGATGGAAACATTTTGACCTACTGCCTAAGTCGATGGGTGCCACCGACTCCATTTAATAAGATGACTTTCTTCCAGGTCAGTTTTGACCTTAACTTGCTTTGTCTCACCCCTGATGTCATACATCACACTCACTGCTTCAGCCAGTTTATGGGATTTCTTTCTGCTTCTGAATATCTCATTTAAAAGATATTTAAATCTAGGACTACCGCCTTCATATCTGAGATAAAAAGTTAGCTAATTCAAATAAATTAGCATTAATTTGGCCTTATTTTCCAGATTTTTGCTTTTAATGTTTTCCTTTTATCTTTGGCTTCAAAAATCTGGTATACTTGGGTTTCTTAGTTGTATTGACTAAAAAATTAAATGCATAACCTAAAAGTTGAGAGTTATGCATTATTCAGCAGGAATTTTTAGGACTTCAAGCCCGGGAAGCAACATCTCAAGTAACCCTTAGAGAACCGCTCCGAGGAAGCGAGGGGGGGGACCCAGGTTATATAGAAGTTTTGCAACAAAGGGTAGGTAGTCAGAACGTCAAAAGATTATTGTTAATTAAAGAAAACCAGGTATCTCAAGTTAAGGAATGTAGTGCTTTTGTCTGTATGGGAAGATGCAAGAGCCTGGGCTCACTGAAATCATTCCTTTGATGTGCTCCTCAGCCAACGGGGGCCAGTGTCCTGTGCTTTCGCATCCTGAGTTCCCTCAGGGTTTTCATATCCTGAGTTTCCCCAGGGCTCACCGTGGGGAGTGGCTGCAGTGTGATCGCTGCTAGGTGGCAGGTGTTCTTTGTCTCCTTCCTGAGTTCCCTCAGGGCTCACCAGCTCACCATCAGAGATGGCTGCAATCTCCAATGACTGTGACGTCCTTTGTTGACTGATACGGCAGGAAATACTCCACTTCTCAGTTGATTTGATCATTAGCTGATTAGAATAATATTATCTTTCATGTCTGAAATATAACAAATTGTTAATGGTAAAAGGCGCATTTTTCAGGTCATTCATTGCAATATCTTCATTCTAAGTTGGAGCTGGAAGGTTTAGAGGACGCGGCGAGAGCTGACTGAGCCGGCTTCCCCAGGACCACGATCTCCCTCCTCCTTGTTTCCCCCTCCAAGATTCAAACATGCTGCTCCCCAAGCACTGCGTTCCTTTCCTAAGAAACAATAGTTAATGTCGACTGAAAAACAATGCACAAGGTGAGAGCTGTGCTTTAAGTTTTATTTGGAGCAAAATGAGGACTGTAGCCCGGGAGACAGCATTTCAGATGGCTCTGAGGAGCTGCTCCAAAGAGCTAGGGGGAAGGTCAGGCTACGTGTGATTTTGTGAAGGGGGGAGACATGCACATATTTTTTTGCAGAAGGTGCTGCTAGTCTCGTGAAGGTTACTGCTAGTCACGAGGAACAGACGTCACCATGAAGGATCTTAGTGCTTTTCTAGATACGAGGAGATGCAAGAATTGGGCTCATAAAATTGTCTCCTGAAAATATTTAACTATCTGAGGACCTGTTCTGCCAGTTTTTCCAGAGCGCAGAGGGCCTCATTCCTGCTCTCCACCCTGAACTCCTTTCAGGGGGTGTTGAAGGTCAGCCGCTGCAGCGGCTCATGATGTAATCCTTGTATTGGTAGATGGCGAGTGCCAGTTTGTAGGTGACATTAATAACAGGACTGAGACAAATCAGTGAATGTCGTGGAAAAATGAACTTACTTTCATTAATATTTTGATTTATGAAATTAATAATTATTGTAGAGTGTCCTGTAGTTCACACTTCCATTCATGCCTGTTATTTCATTTATCTTCAGAATAACTGTATGAACCTGTTTTATAATCCACGTGTATGCTCCAGTTTTGTCCAGAAACCAAACACAGAATTTCCCCTTCATGATGCAGATTCTGAGCATGCGTCTTCCACGTGACCTGCTTCCGCGGAGGTTTAAAGCCAGAGTGGCTCCACCTTTGCTCTCTGTCTCCTGCGACACAGCAGGTCAGTTCTGGGGTTACCTGGGGCTCCAGTTGCGTATCTGGTGGTCTGGACACAAGGACAGAAGCGTTCTGATCGTTTGCCGCCAGCCCATTTTCAAATTGCTAAACATCGTTTCCTTTTGAGAATTTCACCCGCTTATGGTGTTAAATAATACTATTCGTTCTGAAGCAGCAGTGGGAGAGGGCGGTGGATCTCCACCAGCTGCACGGCAGAACCACTTGGATGTGAGGCGTTCTGTTAAAATGACAGTGTCCAGGCCCCACTCCAAGCCAAACAAATCAAAATTGCTGAGGGTGGAGCCTGGCGCTGGTCACCTCTCTAGAGACTCCTCCCACCCTGGTATTTACAACGTGCAGCCAGGTTGACAACCACTGTGCAGTGGAAAGCTCTCCCACTTTGGGATGGGCTTCCCTGGTGGCGCAGTGGTTGAGAGTCCGCCTGCCGATGCAGGGGACACGGGTTCGTGCCCCGGTCCGGGAAGATCGCACATGCCGCGGAGCGGCTGGGCCCGTGAGCCATGGCCGCTGGGCCTGCGCGTCCGGAGCCTGTCCGGAGCCTGTGCTCCGCAACGGGAGAGGCCACAGCAGTGAGAGGCCCGTGTACCGCAAAAAAAATAAAACAAACAAAAAAAAACAAAACACCTGGGTTTGAAATCTGTGTCTGCTCTTACCTGTGCTATGATTTGGGGTAATTTAATCATTTCTCCAAACCTCAATTTTCCTGTCCATAAAAACTGGAAGAGTAGTTTGTGAAGGAGCCCAGCACAATAATGGGCAGATAGCAAGTTCTCAATAAATAATAGATTCCCTCTCCTGTCCTGTCAGAGTCACAATATTAGAAACATGATTCCTTATGTCACGTAATCAAAAGCATACATATCTGCTTATGTTTTCCAAATAATAAGCTGTGGAGTTTCCTAGAAGAGAAGATGGGTACTTTTTGCACATATTACATTCACATATGATAGGCTACTAGAAACGTGCCCTCAAACAACCAAGTTAGAGTATGATTTGCCCAATGAATGACAGCTGACCTAGTGCTTAAGCACTAATGCTTAAGAGCTTTTGAAGCTGCCTTTATCAACGGCATACTTAAATTCAAGGCTAAGTAGCATTTTGGACAAGTTCCAAAAATGTACAGTAAGTCCTCACTTGGTGAGAACGCATGACAAAGCACGTTAAGCCTTAGTAACCAGACTGAAACTAAAAAGAGCTTCTGGGCCAAAGTCAAATTTTGAATTATACTCTGACCAACTACCAAGAAGCCCTTATGTGTCTAACTGGAGAGACCACAGAATGTTTTGTCATCCACTATCTCATTCTTATTTTGTTATTTGATATTTATAATCTATAGCATGAGGGCAAGTTAAATGTCCCAGAAGAGGGAATACACTCAGAAAGTAGAAATACAGATAGTGATGAAATATACTTATTCTCAGTCCATGGTTAGGAAGTAGGTGATGGTTGTATCCAGGAATGACTACAGTGACTAAACAGATCGATAACATAGTTGAGATGCATGAAAAACGTCTCACCTGTTTACTAAGACAGGGTGACTCCAAGTCCATGGAATACACAGCGACCTGCCTCACTCCAGCTGGTGTTTCCTGATGGACATACGCTGGTTATTGCGTGTTAAACTGCATTCCTTAAAGTTTCTAGAACTTGGACTTTACACTGACTCAGGCTGGCTGTTTTCCCCACCTCGTCCAAGTGCATGAGCCTTTGATGCTGTGATAATTCAGATCACTCAGCTAGTGCCGTGGACTGAATGTCTCTGCCCCCAGAATCCATACACTGAAGCCCTCATCCACGATGTGATGGTCTTTGGGTAAGGGTGATTAGGCCATGATGATGAGACCCTCACAATGGGATTAGTGCCTTTATATGAAAAGACTCCCAAGAGCTTGCTCTCTCTCTGTCTCTGCCTTGTGGGCACCCAGGGAGAGGGTGGCCACTTACACTCCAAGGAGAGTGGCCACAGAATGAAACCTACCCTGCCACACCGTGATCCTGGACCCCCCAGCCTCCAGAACTGTGATAACTTTCTGTTGTTTAAGCCACCCAGTCTATGGTACTTTGTTGTGGTCGCCAGAGCAGACCAGTACAGAAGGGCGAATAGTGACAGAGAAGCAAACAGACTGGAGGGGACCCAGGGGGCTATTTGTGACCAGTTCCCCTACCCTAGCGGATGCCACTCAGTGGAATTAATAGAGGTAATTACTTGTGCTTGATGCACTGCTGCCCATCCTAAATTACAAACATAACTTTAATTAGCATTGGTCATATATTCCTTGTGATTACTCCTATCTAGAAGAGACTGTCATAAATGCAGGCAGCCAGGAGTGGGGAAGGCTTTTGCTATAGTACTGCGTGTTTCAGAGAGTTAACAATTAATCATCCACCCCTGTTGTTTACGAAAGGGCCAGCCATCTATCTAAGGTGGGACAACAATTACATACCTTAATAATCAGAACTTAATAATAAAATGCATAACTTTACAACAGAGGAAGTCCAAGAAGCTACCTCTTTCTTCCTTCCTTCCTTCCTTCCTTTCCTTCTTTCTGTATTGAAGTATAGTTGATTTATAATATTATGTTAGTTTCAGGTGGATAACACAGTGATTCAATATTTTTATATTTATACTCCATTTAAAGTTATTATAAAATAATGGCTGTATTTCCCTGTAGCGTACAATATATCCTTGTTGCTTATATATTTTATACATAGTAGTTTGTACCTCTTATCCTCCACCCCTATCTTGTGTCTCCCCCCTTCTCTCTCTCCCGGCCTGGTAACCGCTAGTCTATTCTCTGTGTCTGTGAGTCTGTTTCAGTTTTGTTTTATTCATTTGTTTATTTTTTAGATTCCACATATAAGTGGTAACACAGTATTGTCTTTCTCTCTCTGACTTATTTCACTAAGCATAATACCCTCCAGATCCATCCATGTTATTGCAAATGGCAATTTTTCATTCTTTTTTATGACTAATATTCCACTGTATGTATGTATACATACAATATATAGTTATATATATATATATATATACACACACACAATATATATTGTTCTCTCTCTCTCTCTCTCTCTCTCTCTCTCTATATATATATAGATATATATAATTTCTTCTTTGTTCAGTCATCTGTTGACGGACACTTATGTTGTTGCCATATCTTGGATATTGTAAATAATGCTGCTATGAACACCGGGGTGTGTGTATCTTTTCAAATTAGTGTTTTCATATTTTCTGGATATATACTCAGGAGTGGAATTGCTGGATCATATGGTAGTTCTATTTTTAGTTTTTTGAGGAATATCCATACTGTTTTACACAGTGACTTCACCAATTTATATTTCCACCAACAGTGTACTAGGGTTCACTTTTCTCTACATCCTCACCAACATTTGATATTTGTGGTCTTTTTGACAATAACCATTCTGACAGGTGTGAGGTGTTGGTCATCTGTATTTCTTCTTTGGAAAAATGTCTATGCAGGTCTTCTGCCCATTTTCAATCAGATTTTTTCGATATCATTGTCTGAGATGTATTTTGGATATTAAGCCCTTATCAGTTGTATCATTTGCAAATATTTTCTCCCATTCCATGGTTGTCTTTTTGTTTTGTCAATGGTTTCCTCTGCAGTGGAAAGCTTTTAAGTTTAATTAGGTCTCATTTGTTTATTTTCACTTTTATTTCTTTTACTTAGGATACACACCCAAAAAATATTGCTATGATTTATGTCAGAGTGTTCTGCCTATGTTCTTTTCTAGGAGTTTTATGGTTTCCAGTCTTACATCTAGGTCTTTAATCCACTTTATTTTTGTATATGGTGTGAGAAAATGTTCTAATTTTATTCTGTTATATGTAGCCGTCCAGTTTTCCTGCCACAAGTTATCGAACAGACTATCTTTTCTCCATTGTACATTCTTGCCTGCTTTGTCATAGATTAATTGACCATATGTGTGTGGCTATATTTCTGGGCTCTCTATTCTGTTTCATTGATCTAAGTGTCTGTTTCTGTGCCAGTACCATGCTGTTTTGATTACTGTAGCTTTCTAGTAGTATAGTCTGAAGTCAGGGAGCATGATACCTGTAGCTTTGTCCTTTTTTTCTCCATTGCTTTGGCAATTTGGGGTATTTTGTGGTTTCATATAAACTTTAGCATAATTTGTTCTAGCTCTGTGAAAAATATCACACATATTTTGATAGGGACTGCATTAAATCTGTAGAGTCCTATGGATGGTATGTGTATTTTAACAATATTAATTCTTCCAATCCATGAACATTTCTTTGTATCATCTTCAATTTCCTTCATGGTTTTCCTTTATGGTTTTCAGAGTATAGGTCTTTCACCTATTTAGTTAAGTTTATTCCTAGGTATTTTATTCCTCTGATGTAATTTTAAATGGGATTGTTTTCTTGCTTTCTCTTTCTGATAGTTTATTATTAAAGAAAAGCAATAGATTTCTGTGTATTAATCTTGTATTCTGCAACTTTACTGAATTCATTTATTAGTTCTAATAGTTTTTGGGTGGAGACTTTAGGGTTTTCTATATATAGTATCATGTAATCTGCAAATAATGACAGTATTGCTTCTTCCCTTCCAATCTGGATGCATTTCATTTCTTTTTCTTGTGTGATTGCTGTGACTAAGACTTCCAACACTGTGTTAAATAGAAGTGGCAAGAGTTGGCATACTTGATTTGTTCCTGATTTTAAAGGAAAAGCTTTTAGCTTTTCACCATTGTGCATAAAGTTAGCTGTTGGTTTGTCCTAAATGGACTTTATTATGTTGAGATATTTTCCCTCTATACAATCTTTTATGAGAGTTGAATTTTGTAAAATAATTTTTCTGCATATATTGAAATGATCATGTCATTTTATCCTTCCTTTTGTTAATGTAGTGTATCACATTAATTGACTTGCTGATGTTGAACCATTCTTGCATCCCTAGAATAAATCCCATTTGATCATGGTGTATGCTAAATTTTTTTAGCATATTGCTAAATTCGGTTTGCTAATTTTTTTTTTTTTTTTTTTTTTTTGTGGTACGCAGCCCTCTCACTGTTGTGGCCTCTCCCGTTGCGGAGCACAGGCTCCGGAAGCGCAGGCTCAGCGGCCATGGCTCACTGGCCCAGCCGCTCCGCGGCATGTGGGATCTTCCCGGACCGGGGCACAAACCCGTGTCCCCTGCATCGGCAGGCGGACTCTCAACCACTGCGCCACCAGGGAAGCCCGGTTTGCTAATATTTTGTTGAGGAATTTTGCATTGATATTCATCACAAATGTTGGCCTATAAATTTCTTCTTTGTAGTGGCTTTGTCTAGTTCTGGTATCAGGGTAATGATATCCTTATCGAATGACTTTGGGAGTGCTCACTCCCCTGCAATTTTTTTGAAATAGTTTGAGAAGAATAGGTATTAGCTCTTCTTTATATGTTGGGTAGAATTCCTATGTGAAGCCATCCAGTCCTGGACTTTTGTTTGCTGAGGATTTTTTGATTACTAATTCAATTTCACTACTAATGAGTAATCTGTTTAGATTACCTATTTCTTCCAGATTCAGTCTTGGAAGATTGTTAGTTTCTAGAAATTTATCCATTTGTTCCAGGTTGTTTAATTTGTTGACATATAACTGTTCATAGTATTCTCTTATGATTTTTTATATCTCTGTGATATCAGTTGTAATTTCTCCTCTTTAATTTATTTGATTCATTTGAGTCCTCTCTCTTTTTTTCTTAATGAGCATGACTAAAGCCTTATCGATTTTACCTTTTAAAAAAAAACAGCTCTTAGGTTCATTGACCTTTTCTATTTTTTTTTTTTTGGTCTCTATTTTATTTTCTCTGTAATCTTTATTATTTCCTTCCTTCTGCTGACTTTGGGCTTTGTTTGTTCTTCTGTTTATAATTCCTTTAGATGGTATGTTAGGTTGTTTGTTTGAGATTTTTCTTGTTTCTAGAGGAAGGCCTGTATCACTATAAACTTTCATCTGAGAACCGCTTTTGCTGCATTCCATAGGTTTTGGGAAGTTGTATTTCCATTTTCATTTGTCTGGAGGTATTTTCTGATTTCCTCTTTGATTTCTTCATTGACCCATTGGTTTTTTAAAAACATGTTGTTTAGTCTCCACGTTTGTATTTTCCCACTTTTCTTCCTATAATTGATTTCTAGTTTCATACAATTGTGGTCAGAAAAAAAAATGCTGGATATAATTTCTAGCTTATAAAATTTGTTGAGACTTGTTCTGTGGCCTGGCATGTGATCTATCCTGGAGAACACGCCATGTGGTCTTGAAAAGAATGTGTATTCTGCTGTTTTGGGGTGCAATGTCCTGTAGATATCTATTAATTGCAACTGATCTAATGCACCATTTAAGGCCACTGTTTCTTTATTGATTTTCTGTCTGGATGATCTATCCATTGATGGAAGTGGGGTGTTAAAGTCCCCTACTATTATTGAATTATTGTTCATTTCTCCCTATATATCTGCTTTATATATTTAGGTGTTCCTATATTAGGTACATATATGATGTTATATCCTCTTCTCGTATTGATCCCTTTATCATTATACCATGTCCCCTTCGTCTTTTGTTATAGACTTTGTGGTACGCAGCCCTCTCACTGTTGTGGCCTCTCCCGTTGCGGAGCACAGGCTCCGGAAGCGCAGGCTCAGCGGCCATGGCTCACTGGCCCAGCCGCTCCGCGGCATGTGGGATCTTCCCGGACCGGGGCACAAACCCGTGTCCCCTGCATCGGCAGGCGGACTCTCAACCACTGCGCCACCAGGGAAGCCCGGTTTGCTAATATTTTGTTGAGGAATTTTGCATTGATATTCATCACAAATGTTGGCCTATAAATTTCTTCTTTGTAGTGGCTTTGTCTAGTTCTGGTATCAGGGTAATGATATCCTTATCGAATGACTTTGGGAGTGCTCACTCCCCTGCAATTTTTTTGAAATAGTTTGAGAAGAATAGGTATTAGCTCTTCTTTATATGTTGGGTAGAATTCCTATGTGAAGCCATCCAGTCCTGGACTTTTGTTTGCTGAGGATTTTTTGATTACTAATTCAATTTCACTACTAATGAGTAATCTGTTTAGATTACCTATTTCTTCCAGATTCAGTCTTGGAAGATTGTTAGTTTCTAGAAATTTATCCATTTGTTCCAGGTTGTTTAATTTGTTGACATATAACTGTTCATAGTATTCTCTTATGATTTTTTATATCTCTGTGATATCAGTTGTAATTTCTCCTCTTTAATTTATTTGATTCATTTGAGTCCTCTCTCTTTTTTTCTTAATGAGCATGACTAAAGCCTTATCGATTTTACCTTTTAAAAAAAAACAGCTCTTAGGTTCATTGACCTTTTCTATTTTTTTTTTTTTGGTCTCTATTTTATTTTCTCTGTAATCTTTATTATTTCCTTCCTTCTGCTGACTTTGGGCTTTGTTTGTTCTTCTGTTTATAATTCCTTTAGATGGTATGTTAGGTTGTTTGTTTGAGATTTTTCTTGTTTCTAGAGGAAGGCCTGTATCACTATAAACTTTCATCTGAGAACCGCTTTTGCTGCATTCCATAGGTTTTGGGAAGTTGTATTTCCATTTTCATTTGTCTGGAGGTATTTTCTGATTTCCTCTTTGATTTCTTCATTGACCCATTGGTTTTTTAAAAACATGTTGTTTAGTCTCCACGTTTGTATTTTCCCACTTTTCTTCCTATAATTGATTTCTAGTTTCATACAATTGTGGTCAGAAAAAAAAATGCTGGATATAATTTCTAGCTTATAAAATTTGTTGAGACTTGTTCTGTGGCCTGGCATGTGATCTATCCTGGAGAACACGCCATGTGGTCTTGAAAAGAATGTGTATTCTGCTGTTTTGGGGTGCAATGTCCTGTAGATATCTATTAATTGCAACTGATCTAATGCACCATTTAAGGCCACTGTTTCTTTATTGATTTTCTGTCTGGATGATCTATCCATTGATGGAAGTGGGGTGTTAAAGTCCCCTACTATTATTGAATTATTGTTCATTTCTCCCTATATATCTGCTTTATATATTTAGGTGTTCCTATATTAGGTACATATATGATGTTATATCCTCTTCTCGTATTGATCCCTTTATCATTATACCATGTCCCCTTCGTCTTTTGTTATAGACTTTGTTTTAAAGCCTACTTTGTCTGTTTTGAATATTGCTACCCCAATTATTTTTCACTTCAGTTTGCATAAGATATCTTTTTCCATCCCCTCATTTTCAGTCTGTGTGTGTCTTTAGCTCTGAAGTGAGTCTCCTGTAGGCATCATGTAGATGGGTCTTGTTTTGGTTTTTTAATCTAATCAACCACCTTATGTCTTTTGATTGAAGCATTTAGTCCATTGATATTTAAAGTGATTATTGGTAGGTATGTACTTATTGCCATTTTATTATGTGTTTTCTAGTTGTTTTTGTCATTATTCCCTGTTCCTTCTTCTTCTTTTAGTTTCTTCCCCTGCGATTTGATGGTGTTTTTAGTGGTATGTTTGTGTTCCTTTCTTTCTTGTTTTTGTGTTTCTATTGTAGGTTTTTGATTTATGTTACCGTGAGGTTCATATATGTTGACCTGTAACTATATCTGTTTGTTTCAAGTAGCTAGTCCTTTAAGGTCAAACACATTCTAGAATATCTACATTTTTTTACTCGCTTCCCCTACACTTTGTGTTTTTGATGTCATATTATACATCTTCATGTATATCCCTTACTGCAGTTACACTTGATTTTACAATTTTTCATCTTTAAATCTTTGTACCACCTTATTTAAGTTGATCCTCAGCCTTTACTATATATTTGCCTTTACTAGTGGGATTTTTCCTTTCCTATAGATACTTATTTCTTGCTATCGCCTTTTCTTTTCCACTTGGAGAAGACCCTTTAACACTTCTTGTGGGGTTGGTGTAATATTGATGAATTCTTTTAGTTTTTGCTTGTCTGAGAAGTTCTTTACCTCTCCTTCAATTCTGAATGATAAACTTGCTGGTAGTGTATCCTAGGTTGCAGGTTTTTTCCTTTCAGCACTTTAAATATATCCTGCCACTCCCTTTTGCCTGCAGAGTTTCTGCAGAAAATCAGCTGACAACCTTATGGGGCTTCCCTTGTATGCAACTCTTTTTTTCTCTTCTGTCTTTAAAATTCTCTCTCTATCTTTAATTTTTGCCATTTTAATTATGAAATGTCTTGGTGCGAGTCTCTTTGGGCTCACCTTGTTTGGGAGTCTCTTTGCTTCATGCACCTGGAAATCTGTTTCTTCACCTTCAGGAAGTTTCCATTTATAATTTCATCAAATGTATTTTCAATCCTGTACTCTCTCTTTTCTCCTTCTAGGATTCCTATGATGCAAATATTGGTATACTTGATGTTGTCTAAGAGATCCCTTAAACTATTCTCATTTTTTAGAATTTGTCTTTCTTTTTGCTGTTTTGATTCATGATTTCCATTATTCTATCTTCCAGATTGCTTAAGCATTCTTCTATATCACCCAGTCTGATGTTAATTCCTTCTAGTGTGTTTTTCATTTCAGCTGTATTTTTCAGCTCTGACTGGGTTTTTATTTTTTTTTAGTCCCTTGTGAAAATTCTGAGTCTATCTATTCTTTTCCCAAGTTAAATTAGCATTTTTATTACTAATACTTTAAACTCTTTATCTGGTGATTTATTTATCTCCATTTCATTAGTTGTTTTTTCAGATTTTTTTTCTTGTTCTTTCATTTGAAACATATTCGTCTGTTCTCATTTTGTTTAATTTTCTCTGTCTCTATGAAATTAGGTGAAACATTTATCTATCCCTGTCTTGAAGGGGTGCCCATGTGTGGGAACATCTCTATAGAGTCAGCATGTGCCCAGGGGCTTTGGTGGGAGAGCTAGATTTGACATGAACTCCTCAAGGCTTGTCCTATTCAGACTTGATTTGCTCTCCTCCTCAGCCTGACTCAAATGCTGGCATTTCAAAGCATCTTGTGCCCAAGCCTATATTTGTCCAAATATATCTCCCTTGCAAGTCATGCCTGGCCATCTGAGATTTTCACATTGTTAACTACTTTGTTTGGAGATACTGAATCTCCCTGTTAACCTGAAAATGTTATCAAGGAATATAACCTATTAAGCCATTTCCAGCCTATAAAATTTTTTGCCTGTTTGTGTTTTTGTTTTGTTTTATTTTGTCGAGGCTAAATAGAGGCACCATTCTTTATCTGAAATACCATCCCACTCATTTCTACCATTCCTGAATCAACAGATATTTCTAGAACAAACCATTTAAAATTAGCTCCAAATAAAATTAAAACCAGCATTATTAGAAACTCAATTTCAAAAAATTGTATTTCTCTCTCTAAGAATATAATTATTAAATTATATGTCTTCCTCTCATGATTTATGTGTATTCCTATTTTTTTCTGTATCCAACTTAATTACCTCTCAATCTCTGTGAATTCACTGAGCAATTTCTCTGCCATTGTGGGTCATTGTGTGTGGGAAAGGCAGCCACTAAAATCTTAACTCAAGTGAAATTATTGTGTAACAGGCCAAGTATTACCTAGAGAGAATGGAACTTTAGACTATATTTTCTCTGGAAGCAGTCCCAGAACTAGAATTTGAAAATTCAGGGTGACAGAAAGTCTAAAAGGGGGCTGGGGAGAATCTTCAGATGAGCCGTCCCCCAGGGCCACTAAGAAATCAAAAGTTCCCAAGAGTCATATGTATGATTTTAAAAGTCATAAGGGGAAATACAGGGCTCAGCATCAGATAAACCTTGCAGCATGACTGTGGGCAGTTTGATTTCTTTGAGCCTTGGTTTCCTTATCTGTAAAAGTGTGTATTATAATATCAATTGTTCAGGGTGTATGTCCAGAACAAAGGAAAGGAAATATAAGAAAATGCTGAACTGTGCCTGGAGGAATAAAAGAAAAAGAAAACTGTTTCTTTCAACCAGCACCTCTGCTGCCCGTCACCTCTCCATCTTCTGCAGGCTGTACCTGCGGGCACCTAAGGCCTTGTGATAGAATGGGTTCATTAGACAGTGAATCAGGAAAGTAAGGAAAGGACAAAGAGCCCGGCCACTGAGATTTTGCACAAGCAAATCGGCACCTTGAAAATAACTTGCAAGTCATTTTAGGAATCACAGAGCCTCCCATGGAACAGGACCTAAGGAGTCATCTGGCTAGAATTAGAAACTCCAGTGAGATCTCCCTCCCCACATTCTCTGGCTCTGACTAGCAGTGTCAAAGAAGGGCCACACCAGGGCTGCCCATGGCTTTCCTGCTGAAATAGAAGCTTCAGCAGAGTTAACTCCAAAATAATGAAAGTAAGGAGGAAACGCACATTGCAATGCCTGAGATGGGTTCAATCTGTATTCATAACATCTCCCTCCTATGCCTTAGCTTTATGACTTGGCAGTGGAAGTCATTTTGACACAGGGTCCTTAATAACATCGGTATTCATCCCAGACTACTCAATACACCCAATTAATATGTTCTGCAGATGATCTGTCACCCTGCAAAGCTGCTAAATGAATCAAACTCATTAAGTGCTCTTCTTTTATTAATAGCACAAGTCGCGTCTCTGCAGAAAAGCTGTTAGCAGAGCTGGTTTCTGGCTCTTGTTGGAGCACATCACATACAGAAAGGATATGAATCAAGATAAGCGGAGCCTGTCCATAAGCCTGGAACAAACGACTCCGGGCCTGGCCTGGGGGCAGCCGATGCACTGCCTCACGGCTCCCAGGAAACAGGTGTCCAAGGCGAGTTCCCGTGGAGCAGAGCCCACCCACACGTAAGTCAGCAGAAAAACCATTATTTAAGAACTTCTCTCTAACAAAAGAAAGCAAAGAGTCATAGATTATTAGATTAGGAAGGCCCCCAAAGATCATCTAGCCCAGTGGTCCTCAACTGTTACCATAAATAAGAATCATCTGGAATCTTTTAAAAAGTATCAATAGTTACTAAACTGGTACCAGTAAATCCCCAAAGATTAAAGTAGTACAGTCTGTTCTCTGACCACGGCTGAATTAAAATAAAAAGAGGTATCAGAAAAGTCCCCTTTAGAAATTGTGCAACAGATTTTCAAGTAATCCATGGGTCAAAGAAAAAATTATAAGTAAATTAGAAACTTTTAACTGAATGATAATGGATATACAACATATTAACATTTGTGGGATGCAGCAAAAAATAGTGTTTAAATATAAGAAAAGAGTGTTTAAATATAAGTTGATGGCTTTAAATGGATATAATAAAAAAGAAAAATTTAAATCAGTAATCTGTGATTCTACCTTAATAAATTAGGGAAAGAAGAGAAATTAAGCCCAAAACAAGCAAAAGACAGGGAATACTAAAAATGAGTGGAAATAAAGAAAATAGAATAGAGACAAACAATAAAGAAAATAAATGAAATCTAAAGTTGGTTGTTTCAGTTTTTCAAAAAATCAATAAAGTTAATAAACCTCTAGAAAAACTGGCCAAGAAAAAGAGAAGCAAATTATTACCATCAGAATAAAAAAGGAGACATCACAAAAGTTCGATATATATTAAATGGAAAGCAAGCAAATATTACGAAAACTTTATGCAAATAAATGTTAAAAGTTAGATAAGATTTATAAATTCTTTGAAAGAATTAACCAAAATTGACAGAAAAAGAAATAGAAAACCTTAACAGCACTATCTGTTAAAGAAATCTAATGAGTAAACAACATTCCGGTGAAGAACGTCAGGCCGAAGAATGTTTCACCGGTAGGTTTTAACAAACATTTCAGGGAAAAATATTACCAATGTGATACGAAAACCAGACAAGGTCATTAAAAAGAGAAATGTATTGTTAATATCCCTCACAAAAATACAGACATAAGAATATTCAACAAAACATTGGGAAATCAAATCCATCAAAAAATAATCATGATAACGTCCACATGGCCAAGTGTACCATGTCAGCATGATCTCGGAGAGGCAGCAGTGAGCGGTGGCGTGAAGGGAGATCTTGATTCCCCGCCCAGGAATTGAACCTGGGAGCCCGGATGGAAACCAGGAATCCTAACCACCACACCCCCCGGCTCTTGCCTCCCGTGAAAAATGCATTTCTCACAGAGGCAAAATTGTAAAAACAGGTACAAAGTTTATTATTAGAGACATAGCACAACAAGTGGGAGAGCACCCAGAGAAGCAGTCTGTTTAGTTAAGACAGAAGCAAGGCAGAGATGCACACCCGGAGAGGACGGTGTGGGCGTCCCCCAAGGAAGAGGAGCGCAGCAAAGGGGCGGTCACGTCATTCTCGTAGGGCAGCTCTTCCCGGTCTCTGTTTACCTCTGGCCGATTATCTGGTTTCTTTCTCCGCACCTGCCCTGCCCTAGCACCCTCCCCAACATGCGTGTGCAACTTTTTTCCAAGATGGGTTACAGCCCAGAGGCCTATGGGACGGCCTTAGCATCACCTATTATGGGGTGGTGCCCCCTCCTTTTTGACCCCAAAGGAGCCTTTCTGCGCATGTGCAATGTCTCCCTTGCCCCAAGGATGGGAAATATGTGACCTCTTGATCTTTTAACAGGGTTTAGTCCCTCTCTGTCCCTGCCATGACTGTTAACTTACAGTGTCCTCAAGAGACAAAGCCCGGCTACTTACCCTGTTTCTGTTGTTACTTCCATTTCGGAGAGCAAACAGGAGGCTGATTTCAAATGTCTAACTGGAGCCCATCTATCTCCTAATGCAAACAGGAGACTAGTTGTAAGTGTCTGGCCTGAAGCCCACTTTTTCCTGCCCCATGAAATGTAAACGGGAGGCCAGTTGTAAATGCCTAGCTTAGGGCCCATCTATGTCTTGCCTCAAACAGAATAGAGTTGAAAAAAACCTCTTATGACCTCAGATCATATAGATACAGAAAAAGTATCTGACAACATTCAATACCTTTCATGATAAAACTTCTCAGCAAACTGGGAATAGAAGAAGAGTTCCTCAATTTGACAAAAGTAAATTTCAAAAAAAAAAACTTACATCGGGCTTAATGATGAAAATTACATGTTTTCTCAATAAATTTGGGAATCCAAATAGAATTTAAACAGACGAGTGGGAAATGACTTCTCCAAAGCCTGAGACACTATTTAAATAGACTCTCAGGCCCACACAGGGTAGACCAGCCTCCTGCGATAAACGGTCATTGGAGCTGAGAGGGGAGGCGGGACCCGACCAGACACAGCCTGTGCACCCGCAGCCATGGCAACACGCTAAGTGTTCCCATCGCTCCACACACGGGCCAAGCGTCAGGAGGGGCCGCCAAACTGCCCCCATACCTCACACACACGGGAAAAGCCAAAGTCGGGCCAGCGGCCCCCAGCTGGCGGGAGGGGACCAGGGTGATCCCAAGAAACTCCATAAATAAACTCCATAAATAAAACCAAAAGTCAGGCCTCAGTGCAACCAGAGATTAGTCCAAAGTGGGCGAGGGCACCAGGAGGGGACATCAGGTTTCTAGATGAGCCAGGGTGGGTCCCACCGTGAAACATCCTATAAAGGCAGATAAGCGGGGAAGGCTTGTGTTCGGTCCCAGGGAGACTGACGCCCACTCTCGGCAATTCTCCACCTTTGACGGCCCTGAAACTGAAGAGAAGGGATGTCCCAGGAGGTGGCTGGGCCAGGTGATGGGGGCTGTCCCTCCCTTGTGTCTTCCTGGCCCTTGGACACAGCAGGTGGCAGGTACTTCAGAAAGAAGCTGCCCAGTGGCCCCTGGGGTGCTCCAGAAGCCTGGGAGTGGGGTGAGGAAGGAGAGCCTGAGGGGTAGGCTGGGCCCCCTCTGGACAGAAGGTCGAGGGCAGGCAGTGGGGAAGCTCTGGATTCTTGCTGGCTGGAATTTTCTATGGCCTTTTAAGCCATCAAAATATCCTTCCTGGAGCGCCAAGTGAGGAAACACCCAGGAAGTCTCCACCAATCATACTGTGGGTCGGCCCTAAGCAGAACTATGGTTCAGCTGCGTCTACACCTAGTCTCACCCCACACCTTTGTGAAAAGGTCTCCACATGTCTGAGGCTCCTGGTGCCTGGAAACACCCACAGACTTGAGGCAGATCCTCCGCTAAACTTTCAGACTTAAACCCTCACATCTTAAATCCTCGGGGTAGCATGTATGGCTTCCAGCAAGGTTAATAAAAGAGTATCAGAAAGGAAGCATCCTTCCGGCCTTGCAAGAGTGAAGATGCTCTGAGGCACCCCTTCCTCACCCACCACCTCTGCTGGAAACTTTGGGCTTAGGACACAGGGTGGTTTTGATACCAAGCAGGGCCCTGTGGGGCTCCTGGGCACAGAAACCTTTCTGTGTTTCCCATT
This sequence comes from Physeter macrocephalus, assembly GCF_002837175.3. Classification (NCBI taxonomy): domain Eukaryota; kingdom Metazoa; phylum Chordata; class Mammalia; order Artiodactyla; family Physeteridae; genus Physeter; species Physeter macrocephalus. Next base: position 24,377,560 of record NC_041225.1, read on the forward strand.
TCTTTGATTACAGGAAATAGCCTTCATTCAGACTCCAGGACCTTCCCTGGGTTCCAATGGGCAGATTCAAGCAGTTGGTAAATAGGGAAGGGAGGGGATGCAAGACCAGGGAGAGACAAACAGTCAAGAGAAACAAGAGCGCAGCCTTGGGGCAGGGTCCTGGTTCCCCTCAAGGGATACAGACAACAATATGTTTGAGCTGTTTTGCAGACACTGAAACCCCCTCCAGGTGGGAGAAGTTAACTGTCTGCTGCTCACAGGCACGGAGACCCCAGACCGGTTGGAACCAATAGGTTGATGATGCCGACTCCCGATGACCTCACCACCAGCCAATCAGAAGAGTGTCCACGAGCTGGCCACGCCCTCTTTGAACCATTCCTACAAGACTCCTCACGACCCCCTCCGGGTTGGGACACACAGTTTTGAGGGCATTAGCCCTCTATGGCCCCCTTTGCCTGGCAAAGCAATAAAGCTATTCTTTTCTACTTCACCCAAAACTCTGTCTCTGAGATTCAGTTTGGCACTGGTGCACAGAGAAGCTGAGCTTTTGGCATCAATTTGGGCAGAGTATTTGGGGTAGGATCACTGGGGTGGACGTGAGGTAAGGAGGACACAAGATCTCCAACAAGTAGATCCGGTACTTCTGCTTGTTGACCTGATCCTTCTCTGCGCGCCAGGACAGGGCTGCTCTGTCCAAACCCTTACAGAGAAACCTAAGCCAGGTGAGATGCCAGCATAAGAGGGAGAAGGAGAGAAGGAGAGGAGGAGGTGTGATGAGAGACGTGAGAGCCCGGGAGGAGCATCAGAGAAAGAAGCCGCCGTCGACCACAGCAGATGTGTTCCAAGGTCAAAGGAGATTTATGAATGCATATTTGGGGGGGGGGGGGCAGGCGGAGCCATGCTGTGAAAGCCTGACTTGAAGGGGAGCTGCAGGCTCACATCAGAAGCAAGAAGGTCCTGAGGGCTGTGACTACAGGGCGAGGGCTCGGCCGAGTCACACCAAACTGTCTGTGCTTCGTGGTGGCTCTTTGTGTCTTAATGCACTTTTGTGATATTAAAAAATCCTATCAAAAATCAAATTGAACCACAACTTAGCAGGTCACAGATTTTCCCCCAAACGTCACGTGCTTTTCATGGTTCTGTCTTGTCTTCTCCGGCTCCTTCGTAACCACTGGGACGCGAGAACAGGTGCCGTCCTAGCCCCCAACCCCCTACCCCAGGCTGACTTAGTGATGCCAATGCCTGTATCTTCTCCCGGACCTGGACAAGCCCACCCAGCTGTGGTCAGTGCCTGGAGGAGTTGTTTCTTGCTGACTGAGCACAGCCAACCAGAGAAGAGGCTGCGAAGGGTACTTGCTATTTCATTCCTTTTACACCCGTTGCCCGTGTAAATCCTCGGAGTCTGGTCTCAACTACATCAGGACCTAGGCTTCCAGCCTCCTGCTGTTCCCCTTTCTCTCTCTGTTGTCTAACTCTACAGCCTCGGGGGCAGCCCCACCCCAGGCAACAAGGAGGAGAGACAATGACCAGGGCTGTGCTGGATTCAGGACAGGAGGGCACAGGGGAGCTTGGGAGGGTGGAGGCAGGGTTCCACTGCTGCAGATTCGGAGGCCATTCCGAGTGCCGTGTTAGCAAGGGCTGCACGGGCCAAGGTCGGGGAGGGGGAGGGCCATCCATCACTGGTCCAGGACTAGCACAGGCCCAGAAAATGTGGGGATCTGCCCCATGCGACCTGTGAGCCTGAATCTGTAAGGAACAGGACAGGCAACGGGCAGCGTTCCAGAGACAACATCTGCATTAGGTGGTCCGGCATCAGCGAATCCAGGAAGCCAGGCTCGGGGGGATGGGGGGTGAGGGGGGTGTAGATTCAGCTGCTTCACCCAGAAGCTGTCTCCAGATGCTGCATTCCCGGCTCACAACCCACAGCGCTCTCAGACACGCCGATCCCATTTGCTCCCAATTAAGGTGGCCTCAGAGTTTAGAGCATGTGATTATAATGGGGAAATGTAATTCCAGAGCTGCATAAGCAGTTTTTCCAGAAACTTGGCAAAGCCTCTCCATCGGCAGCGAGGCTGGTCTGAGGCTGAGGACCATCTATTGCGCAGCCGGCCCCTCCGCAGCTCAGCAATCCCGAAGGAAAGGAGGTCGAGTTTGCAGGACTGATCTGTTTCCCGACAGGGCTCTCAGCATAACATCTTTGGGAATTTTTTATTGTTTTGTTCTAATTTCTTCTGTGATCTAACATTTTTCGAGGCAAATTGGATTAAAAGGGTAGTTCAGTTGGTTTATGAAAGCACAGGGATTGTCAGAGACCATTAAGTAGGTAAAATTATGATCTAAACAGATGAAGCTCTTCTTGTTTACGTTGATTTCCCTGGGGCTTCCTACAGAGGCCGCCGGCAGCTTCATTAACATCAGTCTGCAGAAGAGGCTCCCGGGGCTGTGCCTGCAGCTTTAGGGGCAGGTTGGAGACCTTTCTGGAACCGTGCAGCTTAGGGATGGAAAGCTTCCCGAGCACACTGAAGGTCTGAGGTACCTCAGGATACCATGCGTGTGGTCTTTCTTCACAGCAATATGCTTTGTGAATTCAGCTAGAGGGTAACTCTGGGATT
>NC_041225.1:24385171-24397974 GCF_002837175.3 Physeter macrocephalus
GACGGGGGCGGCGGTGGAAGGGGCACGCCCTCCCCTCCACCCGTCCTCTCTGCAGTCTCTCGCTGCTGCCCCTCACTCTGCCCAAATGCAACCAGAAGTTGACGAGGAGGAGGTAGACCCATCCCTGCAGGCTGATCTTCCAGAAGAAGAGCCGACCTCCTCCACAGCTCCGTGGAAGCCAGCTACGGCCCCGTTCTTAGGCCACGGACCCTGAATAACCTCCAGGCTTGGCCCCCAAGGCCGGCCCTCCCCACACACCCTCGCTCAGCCCTAATCGCAGCTGGAGGGATCCGCGCTTCCCTAATCACGCAGCTCTGATGCCACAGCCGCGGCCTTCCTGACCGCGGCCAACCCCACTAGACCTCCGCGCACCGCTCTGGAATGGAACCCACACTGGACCTACTGATCCCACCCGAGTTTTCCCAGCGAGTGCCCCGTACGTGTGCTCCCTGGTCACCACTTTTGTTTGCGTTGAGCAAGGAAGCCAGGTTGACGTAATGCACTGAGGTCACCCTCCACAGAGGGCCGGGTGCAGAAGTGTGCCCGCTTGACCTGGGGGGTCAGGCTGTGCCAGACGCCGTGTTGGGCTCCCTCCCTCCCTCTCTCCCTCTCTCTCTCTCTCCCTCCTCTCTCGCTCTCTCCCTCCCCCTCCCTCTCTCTCCCTCTCTCTCTCTCCTCTCTCGCTCTCTCCCTCCCCCTCTCTCCCTCTCTCCCTCTCCCTCTCTCCCTCTCTCCCTCTCTCTCTCTCCTCTCTCGCTCTCTCCCTCCCCCTCTCTCCCTCTCTCCCTCTCCCTCTCTCCCTCTCTCCCTCTCTCTCTCTCCTCTCTCGCTCTCTCCCTCCCCCTCTCTCCCTCTCTCCCTCTCCCTCTCTCCCTCTCTCCCTCTCTCTCTCTCCTCTCTCGCTCTCTCCCTCCCCCTCTCTCCCTCTCTCCCTCTCCCTCTCTCCCTCTCTCCCTCTCTCTCTCTCCTCTCTCGCTCTCTCCCTCCCCCTCTCTCCCTCTCTCCCTCTCCCTCTCTCCCTCTCTCCCTCTCTCTCTCTCCTCTCTCGCTCTCTCCCTCCCCCTCTCTCCCTCTCTCCCTCTCCCTCTCTCCCTCTCTCCCTCTCTCTCTCTCCTCTCTCGCTCTCTCCCTCCCCCTCTCTCCCTCTCTCCCTCTCCCTCTCTCCCTCTCTCCCTCTCTCTCTCCTCCCCCTCCCTCCCTCTCTCCAAGTAAGCCCTATGATCCTCTCCTGTCCTCATCTTCACATTGGGAAGCTCAGGTCACCTGCCCAGGAGATGCTCTCCTTCCCCGCTGGCCGACTCCTCCAGGCTCCCAGCAGAGGATGGTCCACCCAAACAGCCACCAGCCCAGCCCACATTCACTCCACCTCTGACTGGCTTCATTTGCTCGTGACACTGATCAGGGCTGAGGGAGAAAGCTGATGATGAATTGATTTCTGTCCACCTCTGTTAGGGAAGATGAACTTGGCACTTTCCATCAGCTTTCTGTTTACCGTCCAGCGAGGTTTCAGGAATTTCAGCCATGGGCTCCCTCACAGCAGTATCAGCAATTGCATTAATAGCTACCATGGCTAACATTTATCATTTTTCTATGTGTACATACCATTTTTCACATTTCTCATTTAATTCTCTCACCAACCTTATTTAGAATTTTAAGTGTGAAAAAATGGAAACAGAGAATATAAGTTACTTGCCTCTATTTACCCAGCTGGTATGTGGCAGAGCTTGCTTCAGACCTAGATTCAATCTCAATTATTATTATTATCATTATTCTTCAATCTCAATTATTATTATTAGACTCCAGCACACGGACTGTAGGATTTTGAAACAGTGCAGTCCCTGAAGCCAAAAGACCTGGTTCTTCTTCCTGGCGCCCAGCAGGTGAGCCAGGTGTCTGAGGCCAGAAGCCAAAGGAAAAAGAGTATCAAGGGGTCACAAGACGGAAGCTGAAGAAATCTTTAGAGATGTGAAGGCCAGTCGCTTGTTTGGAAAATCAGTCTGAGTCTCCTGGCATCACACTGGAGAACCTAGAACCCTGACCCCAGGTTCCCAAGCTGAGCTGGGACAGATGCCGGTTCAGAGTCACCGGCGAGGCTGCCATCCCCAGAGACGCTCTTGTCTCTTAGGAAAAAAGAAAGTATGAACCAGCACAGGTGGTCTTTCTCAGCTTCTGCCAACAACCAAACAATTTTCCCTGCTAGCTCCTACCCCGTAAATACAAAGTAAGACCCCAACTGCTTCCCTTTTAGATGGGTTCACGGTGGTAACGCAGATCACCATCCCTGTATGAAGCCCTAGGCCTTGGCTCAGACACTTAAACCCTCTGCATTTACACCTGTGAGGACACAGCAGCGTCGTTACCAAGATGGAATGAGGGAATCCATGGAAACCCTGAAGCATGCTGAGGTGTAGCCTGGGATCCAGCAGTCCACGGCCAGCAGAGTGTTACAGGCCATTGAGATCCTTGAAGGAAGAAATGGTCCTGCTCTGCAAGAACATTCGCTTCGCATAAACCACCCTCCCACCCTGCATGGGGGGGACCCAGCGCCCCGCTCCTTGCCCGCTCCTGCACAGCTGCCCGGGTGTGGACCGATTTCAACAGAGCGGGAAGGGACAGAGGCCTGTGATGGGGGAGGCCCTGGGATCAACGTGCTTCCTCCCAGTTTTAAAGGGATGCCCCAGACTTCAAATCTGACTTCACAAAGCTGAATTACGGTCACAAGCATGGATGTCAGCAGGGGTGTAGAGGATGCTCTCAGAATACGAGGACCAGAGACCCAGGCTGGCTGTGCAGCTAGGAGACCCCAGGAGCATCACTGCTGTGTGCTCGGGAGGGAGATGGCCCCCTCGCGCCACCGATGAAAACCCGCTGTTGATTAAAGAGATGAACGATTAAAAAGCACTTTGTGGTTCCAAGCCATTAACGGCAGAATGATAAACACAAGTATTTCCACTAAGTGTATTTTTAATCAACCTTCCATTTTCAAATTCACTTAGCCCTGGTTTTTGTGTTTAAAAATGGACACCATCGACCATGTTGCTCTTCCAGACTACAAACTCACATACATTAGGGGAGACTCCCGAATGAGTGCATTCAAGATTGGGTCCCAATCAAGTAGAAAGCAGGGGTTTTCATTATCTGCAAATAACCCAGAGACCGTCCGCGAGTCGCATACACCCCTGGCGGCCTGAGTTCCATCATGGGGGCGGGGAGGAAGGGGAGCAGACGATTCTCAGCCCCCTTGCAGCTCCCGCGCCATCAGGTCCTAGGATGCTCCCAATACGGGCTGTCTCCTATCAGTCACAGCGCCGGAAAGAGCAGGCTCCGCCCCGCCGTGGACTCCCGTCCACCGCGCGCCGCGCTCCTGGAGATGCTCTGCGGGGCTGCGCTCTGTCCATGTGTGCAGTTTCCTTACATCTTCAGCAGCTCCTCTCCCTCTTTGCCCCATTAGCTCAGCTGGGCCTTGGGACCCCCCCACCCCCCCTCCACGCAGCCCCCCCCCCCCGCTCCAGCTGAAGCCCCTGAAGCACAACTGCCACCAGAGAGCTCAGCGGGGCCTGGGGACCCCCCCCCCCCCCCCCCACGCAGCCCCCCCCCCCCGCTCCAGCTGAAGCCCCTGAAGCACAACTGCCACCAGAGAGGAGGACAGAAAGGGAGACTGACCCGCTGGCACCGCCCCTCCGCGGCGCCCACCTGTGCAGGGAGGCGAGGTTCCGCCCAGCGACAGGTGGTAAATCACCGTGTCTCTCACTCAGCGGAGAAATTGCTACTGGCATCTTTGTGCAAAAACTCCAGCACAATTTCCCTTGAATTTTTTTTTCCTTTGGCATTAAAATTTTTTTTAAATTGGAGTATAGTTGATTTACAATTTTGTGTTAGCTTCAGGTGTACAGTAAAGTGGATCAGTTATGTATATACATATATCCGCTCTTTTTTAGATTCTCTTCCCATGCAGGTTATTACAGAATATTGAGCAGAGTTCCCTGTGCTATACAGTAGGTCCTTATTAGTTATCTATTTTATATATATAGTTCAGTGTATATGTTAATTCCAATCTCCTAATTTATGCCTCCCCCCACTTTCGCCTTTGGTAACCATAAGTTTGTTCTCTACATCCGTGACTCTATTTCTGTTTTGTAAATAAAATCTGGAGAAAACCATAATTCAAAAAGATACATACACCCCAATGTTCGTAGAAGCACTATTCACAATAGCCAGGACATGGAAGCAACCTGTATGTCCATGGACAGATGAATGGATAAGAAGATGTGGTACACATACACGATGGAATACTACACAGCCACAAAAAAGAATGAAATAATGCCATTTACAGCAACATGCATGGACCTAGAGCTCATCATACTAAGTGAAGTAAGTCAGGCAAGAAAGAAAAATATCATATGCTATTGCTTACATGTGCAATCTAAAAATATATGGTATAAATGATTTAATTATGATGAAAATAATAACCCAAATTCTCTACCATCTTTCCTTAGTAGATGCTTGTTGTCTTCCCTAATTATGTAGTTATTGCCTTAAGACTCCTTGTGGGCTTATGTATTGTCCATGGAAAAGGTGAGTTTCCGGAGATGCGGGACGGAAATGACAAGAACCCTTCCGAGGCTGCGGTTGGGGAACAGGAGCCCGACTCCTTGGCCCACGGTGGGGTTTTGCTTTGTAGTTGGAATCACACAGACCAGGGGAGGATACTGAGCTGTCCTGGACAACAAAGGAGTATTTGAGAGGCCACCGGCCGCAGCAGGAGTGGTGGGAAGGGACACCTAGAGGAGGAAGGAGCCGTCTCTTGGAATCACCCACGGAGTCCCTGCTTCCTGGTTTGCAGGTGCCTGCTCCTCCTCCCATCTCCATGGCATCAGGGTAAAGATGGAGGCTGCCTGAGGGGCACCGGATCCTGAGGGTGCAGACAATTTGTGCCCCCAGTTTCCCTTGAACGTAACCCTCGGGAGATCGGACTGCGTCATCCAGCCAGTTCCATCTGTTGAAAGATTATCTTACTGCAAACAAAGGGAAGGCACTTGCAACATGATTTCATTAAATACATAAGTTACAGAAAATAGGGCCACCTGAATATTTTGCTGTGGAAATATTTTGACCATGGAAATAGATATTATAAAGAGGATGATAAAAGAACAAGTGTTCACTCACACTCACTCTATGGCAGGCACCGTCCTATGCACTGGAAGGCCCTTGAGACCTCTCAGGGGGTCCTGCCCTCCTGGGCTCACATCCCAGGAAGAGACAGACATTAAATAACATAATTACTATTCCTGTAAGTGCTAAAAGGAGTGCGGAATAATAAGAAAGAATATACAAGGAGACGGGCCCTGGTCGGGGGAGTTGGGGAATTTCTCTGAGGAAATGATATTTAGCTAAAATCTGATGGGTGGGAAGAGACAGTTTCAAAGAGAAAGCAGGGCAGCAGAAGGGGCACATACAAAGGCCCTGGGGCAGGAAGTGGGAGGACATGCTCACGGAGCAGAAAGGACGCCATGTGGCTGGAGCTTGGAGAACGAAAGAAAGAGGAGCAGAGCAGGACATTCAGGGACTTCAGCAAATCTGTCCTAAAACTCGAGCGACCAACGCACCCCAGTCTGCCTTAGATTTTCCTGGTTTCAGCACTGAGAGTTCTGCATCCCAGAAAACACCTGTGTCCCAAGCAAACGGGGACAATTCCCCCAAGACTGTCCCGATTTTAAAACTGAAAGACTCACCTGTAGGAATCCCCTTCCTCTTGGGCACACCAGGCCCGCTGGTTCCCCATACTTCAGAGTAATGGAAACGGCACGGTCAGATTTGTTTTAGGTGATTTTTTAAAATCGCGTAGCCGCTTGTGGAGGAAAGGATTAAATAAGCTTAAGATGTGAGCCTGGGATGTAAGCTAGGAGGATAATACGGTCGTGGTGTAGACTCGGCTGAAAATAAAGTGAAGCCGAGAGCAGTTGACAGAAGGGGGCTGTAGGCCTGGGCCTTGACGCTCTGTGCGGGGTGGCCCCCAAGTCTGTGACCAATGGCGCGTCCCACTGACTCAGAATCAGAAAGAGGACATGGGTTTGGAACATGAAGTCAGGAGTCAGGTTCGGAAGGACCTGTGTGTCTTCCTGAGAGCGGCATCTACTAAGCAGTTGGAGCTTCGGGAAAGCTTCTAAGTATCTGGATGTGAGAGGGAAAAACCTAGAGAGGAGATATTTATCTGGCAGTTATCAAATAGAAGTTGAAGTCTCTGGAAGCTACTGAAATAAACTAAGGAGAATGTGTAGTGAGAAAGGGGTCTAATGACCGAGCCTCCAACATTTGGAAATTTCATAAAAGCAGATAATCCAAGAAAGAAGGCTGAGAATGGACTGCCAGAGAAGTCGGAGAAATACAGGAGGACAGGTCATCACGGAACCCAAGGAACAAATGGCTTTCAGGAAAGATGAGAGATCGGTCGGTGTTAAGGGATCCCCAAAACCACCACCGAATTTCACAAGATGCAAGTCATTGGTGAAACTATTTTTACTTTCGTAGATGAAATTACTATTTATTCTTTCAAGTATTAGTTAATATTGTCAATGCTTGGTACACATGAACCATTTGGATCCTCAAAAATAGTAGGTTGCATCTATAAAGGGACAAAAATATACACACTCATTTCAGTAAATCCAGCATAGAATTCAGGGGCTTCTTTGAAAGTTTTATTTGTATGGAAGCAAAGCGCTTATTTCCCTGGAATTATAAGCGAGGCTGGTGCTCCACGGGCCAGATCTTGGAGGTAATGTCCAAAGGTGAGGAAATAAGGCTTCTACTCAATGTATTTTGATTGTGCAAAAGATACTAACTGCAAATACTGCAAACAGTGATTTTTTTTTCACAAATATACAGAAAATGCTTCATCTTAAAAGATGTATTACACTAGGGACTGGCAAACTGTTTCAAAAAAGGGCTGGAAGTAAATGTTTTAGACTTTGAAAGCCAAAAGACAAAATTAAGGCTGTATGTAGAGTTTATTTTGTAACAAGAGAGAAAACAAATTTCCACAAATATATATAAATAGAGCAGTTTTTTTGTCTACCAGTGAAAAGAATGTTTTGGAGGGGGGGGGAGATAGCTAATTTAATTGGAGTTCAAAGTTGATTTTCTATATTATCATACTGATTGCAAATGTGCTTCTGTACAATCCATTCTTATTTTGTGGATTGTACAAAAACAGGCAGCAGGCTGGATTTCACCCACAGTTCCTATTACACAATGTACACACACACACCCGCACAAACATGTATAATATTTATATTAAATTTTTTGCTGCGATAACTGAATAGCTTTTACCTAGGACCACAAAATCTCCACCAAAATGAAGATTTTCTTTAAATGACTGAATTCGCTGAAAAGGGATTCAGTGTTCCATAACAGATAAGATATATATAGCTGAGACAACCACAGAAAATTATCATTTATTTTGGGAAAAATAACAGAATCTTTTGCTTTGATCTATCTTGTTTTAAAAGACCATGACTTACATATATATATATATATATATATATATCCACGCATATATACATATATATCTCCATATAATACATAATTTATAATGCCTTTTAGTCTCAAAATTTATATAAGTTAATAACATTTGTATCATTCTATTATGTTTTTACTCTTTTAATTAAAATATTTTATCTTTTACTTAAAAATCTAGGAGAATATGACAAAATAGAAATATTTGTTAATTTTGGTTGAGTATGAACAGCATTTAGCCTTTATTTTCCGCAGTGGAATTTGTTTGCTTCTTACCTACAGGGACATTCAAGCTTCACAATCTGAAAAGAAGGCGTAGCAAGACCTCAGAAAGGTCTCCATTCCAGTCTCCAGAGAGTTTATGACTAAGACATTGACCATCACTTAACTGTATTAAAAGATGGAAAATCAAGCAAAGGAATTTGAATGGAAGATATTTTATCCATTCAGATAACAAAAGAAACTACTAAATTAGCAAGTACATGAACATGGGAATAAAGATGATACAGGAGAACTGAAGGGGGAAAGGCGTTCTTTTCTGCAAGTTGAAAATATTGTTTCTGGAACCTTTTCAGATCTTCCAGTGACCAGTCATGCTGTTCGCCCCAGTGGAGAAAACTGCAAAAGTAAATGTGGGTTATCTCCAAGCCCTGCCTCAATCCTGTCTCTGCGTCTCACGAGCTGTTTCTATTTTCCATTTGAGGTGACCCTTCAGCACCACACCCACCTCCCTGCATCACCAAGGCCTGCCCCACGCCAGGACCACCACAAAATGCCGCTGTCTCAGCTGACTACGGGTTTCACTTCTTGCCATTATCCAAGCCAAAGTAAAAACAAAAATTCTAGATGGACAGCTAGAATACTTGGACAAATGTGCCTGGGTCACTGACATTTTAGATTTTTAATAACACTGAGGTTTGTCTTAGCGGATTTCCCACACAGGCAGATGCCAAGAGGAAGGCTTTTGTAAATGTAAATTATTCAGGAAAGTGATTCACAGGGAGCAGGAATAAAGGACAGGGGATTGAAGTATGAAAGGGGTAAAGCTAGTAATACTGGGACGCACAAAGGAGCTGGCTCCTGCTATGGGCTGCTCCGTCACGCGGGACTGCTTGAAACATGTGTCGGGTTGCCTTCCCTGGGGTAAGAATGGGGAAAGCTTGTCCATCAGTATGTGCCACCCGTTCGTTAGTCAGTGAGTCCACGGTGACCCCATAGTTGCACACGCATAAAAGCCGAAGGGCACCCAGGGCCACAGGGTCGGAGAAGCTCCAGAGCGTGCAAGCAACTGCCCTGAAGTTGCACAGCAGCTGTGCAAAGCTGGGAAGCCTGCCCAGCCCCAAGCGTCTAATCGTGGGTCTTCCCATAGGAGAGGACGAACCTGAGGTTCCTCCCAACGCAGCTCTGACCCCGGGTACAGTTAGGCTCCTGAGACACGGCCGCATGTACTGGAATGTGACCCGAGACTTACGCACATTGAACAATTCTCATCCCAGGCTGGAGAAATTCCCACAATGCCAAAACCGAAGTCAGAGTTTCAAGGTTTGCAAAATACACTCCTCCCTCCTTCCCTCCTTCTGAATTTTTTTCAGGGGTAGAGAAGAAGACTACCTCCTTTATGTTTGTTAGAAAGAAAATCGAAACACTGCCTGGATAGGAACATAATTGGAAATTTATTCCCTCACTTTTAAGGTGTTAAATCCAACTTATGAGTAAACAGATGAAACTTCCCTAACACCCCAGGCCTCCCACCATCGCCTGATGTGACTGTTTTGTCTGTTGTCAAATAGAGCTGAGCTTTCATTATTAATTTACAAGTCAAGTGATCTCTTCCACTGCATCATTCCCGCGCAGACTGAAGGAGCGCTTAAACGCTGTCTAGACCAACGTCTTGCTTTGCAGATGAAGGAAGTGAGGATGAAAAAAAGGAAGCAGGGCTTCCCTGGTGGCGCAGTGGTTGAGAGTCCGCCTGCCGATGCAGGGGGCGCGGGTTCGCGCCCCGGTCCGGGAGGATCCCACGTGCCGCGGAGCGGCTGGGCCCGTGGGCCGTGGCCGCTGGGCCTGCGCGTCCGGAGCCTGTGCTCCGCGACGGGAGGGGCCACAACAGTGAGGGGCCCGCGTACCGCAAAAAAAAAAAAAAAAAAAAAAAAAGAAAGAAAGAGGAAGCAACCTGTCACAAGTCAGCCAAGGAGTCCAGCTCAGTTCTTCAGACTCCGGGTCTAACGTTTTCTCTGTGTGACTCCAGTGGGATTGCTTTGCCTTCTTGATATTTCATTTCACGCAGCTGTACTTTCTGTTTCCACCTGAAGTGCTGCCACCGTCATTTTTCTGTAGGACCGCACTGCAGTTTACGGCTCATTTAGTTTATAGTGTTCGGGCAGCCGGGCGCATCCTCCCCCAGGTGGAATTTTCCTGATGAATCGTGAGGGTCAGGGCCACCCCGAGAGGCACTGCTTATACTCCCCACAAAATGCCTCTGGGGTTGAACTCTTGCGCCCTTGTGATGAAGGGGCATGTAATCGGGGCCAGGCACGTGAGGACCCGGGGGCCCTGAGGTCCTGGTGGTGCACCCCCACCTCTGGCCTCCGCCACCCCGCACCCGCACGGAAGAGTAGAAGTGCAAGGGTGTCAGCCTCGAATGTGAAGACCCCACGTTTAGACTGGCGGGGTCGGGACTGCTTCATGAGCAGGTGGAAGACCTACCAACAAATGTGGCTGGAGAGGCCCGGACGCCTCTGCTCACAGGCGTCTTCCTCTGGCGCCTCTGCTCCAGAAGTTTCCCCATGTAAAAACACTTGCACTTAACTGAGTTTCGTATTTTAAACAAACATTCACTGGTCAAATGCAAATTAGGTGCCTCACTGCTGGGTCTAGCGAGGATAACTCACCTCATAAATATCTCATCGTTGCCTCTCACACAGCAGGGACTAGGGCACTAACGTTGCAAAACCAGTGGGGTAGAAAGAGACCACACAACCAGAATAATAATGTAATATCACGCAGAACTGGGAGCCGGGAGCCTGAAACTGGTCCTCCAGCCCCCGGGGCATCTTCCTCACCCGCAAACGTCTTTTTAGATTTCTCGTAGTGGAGGCTCCCAAAGACAAATGATCTCAGGCTTTTGTTTATCCGAAATGTTCTTATTTTTGCCTTTATTTTTGAACGTTATTTTCACCAGATAGTGAATTCTAGGTTCACAATTCCTTTTCTCGTCCAGCTTTTTAAAGGTCTCTTTCTGCTTTCTCCTGGATTGCTTCATTTCTGATGAACGTTCAGCACTGATTTTTTTTTAATCATTGTTCTTCTTTTCCTCTGACTGCTTTTAGGATTTTCTCTTTCTCTGTGGTTTGCATCAATCCAAAATGATGCAGTTTGCTTTGTGTTTGTCCTGTTTTTAAATCTGTAGGTTGATACTTTTCATGAAATCTGAACATTTTCAGCCATTATTTCCTCAAATATGTAGTTCTAGCCCAATTTCCCCCTCTTCCTTTTCTGGCAGTTCAATCACGTGTGCATTAGACCACACGCCCAGAGGCTCTGTTATCTTTTTCAGTCATTTTTCTCTCTGCATTTCCGTTCCCATCACCCTATCTTAAAACCCACTAAACTTTCTTCTCTTAACCTGCTGTTGAGCCTATCAGATAAAATTTCCAATTCAGATACTGTGTGTGGCAGACGCAGGATGTTCATTCGGTTCTTTTTCTAAAGAATTAATTTCTGTATGGAGTCCCCATCTTGTCATCCTTTTTGTGCTCTTTCCCCTTGAGTCCCTGAACATAATTATCACTGCTGTATTCAAGCCCTTATCTTACAAGTGCAGCATCCCTTGGGGTTTTCATTTTTTACGGATTTCTGAAAATTGTAGCTGTTATGTTGCAGAGTCTGATTTATGTTAACTTCCTTAGAAGAATATTGAGCTTCGGTTTATTCATTTACTGGCCAATTAGCTCTATTCTGTTTGTGCTTATTTTTAGCCTTTGTTAGGCAGGTTTAAGCTCCCATACTCTAGGGCTAGTGCACCCTGTGTTCTGACCGTGCTGGGGTCTCAGTCGGATGCCTGCGGTACCCACGATGGCTTCTCAGATCACCAGCATCTCTCAACATTGTGTGACCCCGACAGCCCCTAGCAGCTGCTCTTTGCTGGCCTTCAGGAGTTTCATCCTGTGTCTGTAGAACTCAGTACTTGGCCAAACGCTCCAGGGAACTCCTATACAGGGCTCCTCCTCTGTGTGCCTTCTTCTCTTACACCCTGGTCCTCACATGCCAGCAGCCTGAGGGGCCCTGACCTTTATTCTGTGTTTCTTCCACCCAGCATTGCCACTGGACCTGGGCTCCATTACCCTATGGCACAGTTGGAATGTACCCCCAGCAAGAAAACCAGGGCGCGTGTGAAGCTCATCTCTTGAGAGCCCCTTCCCCTGGGAACACAGTGTTATGCTCTATCTCGTCCGATCCCTAAACACAGTGGTTTCATAGCTGTCTGCAGTGGGAAGACACATCTGCTATCCATCCCTGAAGCATGGTGCGAACCAGAAGCCCCAGCATCACTTTTAACATAATGAAAATAAGCTTCTTATAAGTACACGCTGAATTCATTGAGAGATGCCATGGTAGCAACATGTCATAATTGAATAAGGCCTCTTATGGGTTTTAGAAATTTGGGCTTAAGTTCCCAGCTCCGTGACTTCAGTTAATCATTAATCAGTCTAAGCTTCAACCTTCTCATTTGTAAATTAAAGAAGGAGTATTAGGTTATCTGTGAAGTTCTTCCTAGTTCTAATATCTTTTTATTCCGTGGCACAAAGATAAAACTCATGAATTTTTCAGTTTCGAAAGTAGTCCAAATAAGCAACCCCTTTATTTTAGCGCTGATAATAGTGCATAAGGGCTTTGATAAGAGAAGATGTGGAGAGAAAACTGAGCGCTTAATGTACTATCAAATTGTCTTCTATATGTTATGTCTAATGCTCAGCATATTATAGGCATTTAAATTTCCCATAAGAGTAACTGTAACATACCTAATAACTCAGTGAATAATACCAAGAACTCATTACTCCCTCTTCTCCCAAGTGGAACAGATGTGTTTTATATTAATTCTAAGAATGACGTGAATAATAGAGGACAACTTACTCGTCTAGACTTCCTCTTTTATTGTAGACTGTTCTGGTTTACTGACCAGATTTAAACAAAATTGGAGTAGTTGGTGTAATTTTTTTTTTTTTTTTTTTTTTTTTTTTGCGGTACGCGGGCCTCTCACTGTCGTGGCCTCTCCCGTTGCGGAGCACAGGCTC
>NC_041225.1:24398071-24438735 GCF_002837175.3 Physeter macrocephalus
CTGTTGTGGCCTCTCCCGTTGCGGAGCACAGGCTCCGGACGCGCAGGCTCAGCGGCCACGGCTCACGGGCCCAGCCGCTCCGCGGCACGTGGGATCCTCCCGGACCGGGGCACGAACCCGCGTCCCCTGCATCGGCAGGCGGACTCTCAACCACTGCGCCAGCAGGGAAGGGAAGCCGTCATTTATTTATTTACTCCGCAAATATCTACTGAGAACTTATTACATACCAAGCACTGTACCAGCTTCTAGAGACAAAATTATGAGCAAAATGAACTGGCTTTCTGCTGTCACAGAGTCTTGTGGAGGAGATAGGTACTCATAAAATAATAATTTATAAATCAATGTAAAGTTTCAACTCTGAAATGCTCTATCAAAGAGGAGACTGTTATAGAGTGTGGATTTTAGCTTGGGAATAAAACAGCTTCCCAGGAAGAACAGTCTGTGGTGAGAGGGGGTTGGTGGGCATCCTTGTCTTGATCCTTATTTTAGACAAAATGCTTTCAACTTTTCACTGCTGTGGATGATGTTAGATGCGTGCCTTTCACACATGGCCATTTCCATATATGGCTCTTATTATGTTGAGGTAGGATCCCTCTATACCCACTTTGTTGAGAGTTTTTATCATAAATAGATGTTGTTTAGTCCAAATCTTTTTCGTCATCTATTGATGATCATATGATTTTTATTCTTCAGTTTATTAATGAGGAGTAGGACATTGACTGTTCTGCAGGTATTGAACCATCCATGTATCCTTGGGATGAATCCCATTAGTTTTCTAGTTTCAGCAAAATTAATCCTATCTTCCATAAAACGTAACAAAATTACCTACACATTACCAACAATTCCTCGACAGTGTTCATTCATCACTCTGCATTTACACACACTGCTCAAAGTATTGTTTAAAGTGACAAAAAATGCAGATGACCCTATGATCTGACAGAACGATGTACACGGCCATCAAACATTGTAATATCAATCCTATTGGTCACTGACATGGAAAATATCCATACTAAATTATTAAGTTTAAAAAATAGGTTGACTTTCCCAAGGAGTATGTTAACTAATCGCCTAATTTGGAAATATATGCATATGTTAGTGTACACATAGAAAAACACCTAAAAATGTATACACTACAGCTTTAGCAATGGACCTTTTTGTTACAAATTTTTATTCTTTTTAAATTTGTACATGTTTTTAATAGCTTGGGTTAATTTTACAGTCCAAAATTATTTTATTTTATTTTTTAATGGAAATATATTAACAGATGATTTTAAACATAAAAGTGAGGTGATAAGATTTTCATATTGAAAAATTCACTCTAGCACATGTATGTATGCAGAGTAGATGCACATACACAAGTGAAAAGGCTTCCACAGAGGTCCAGGCGGATGATCATTTGAACTAGGGGTCTGGTGTTGTGACAATGAGGAGATGAATTCTAGAAACCGTAGAAAAAATTGACATGAATTGATGAGGTTTAGTTACCCTCTGCTCTCAAAATGCTACACATTTGGGATAAGGACATGAACAGTGAATCTCACTGTCCATTTTCTTGTTGAAATTATAATCACCTGTGATTTTTTCTTATTTAAGTCTTTTTAAGCATTTAAAAAATCAAATCCATGTAATTATTTTCCAGTTTCATAGCAATCCTAAACTGTCAGAATGGTATTCATGAATAAAATATGTGTACTGAACCCAAATAATTTCTGTGATATCGCCAATGGTTGCTAAGAAAATTACTTTAATAAAATAATGGTCTAAGCTGAATAAAACAGTGGTAACTGGCAATGGAGTTGTTTATTAAATAATTTATTTGGCAAAAACTGACTGAACACCTACTATCCAACTTTGCGCTGGACTGCGTGTTGTAGAATATTATGATCAATTGAATAAGAAACGGTCCCCTTCCCAAAGAATTCATAATCTGGGGAGGATACTGAAGAAACACATCATTAACCATATTCCAACGTAATAACAGCAACAACAGCCAGCACATACCAAATATATATACTGTGACGAGAGCTGGAATAAGCAATCTACATACGTTATCTCATTTAAGCCTCACGACAACCCTATAAAACATTAGATATAAAATCATTATCTCCCTGTCCCATATGAGGAAACAAAGACTTAGAAAGGTTTTGTATTTGGATCAGTATCAAAGAGCTAGTGAGGGATAACACAGAGAGTCATGTGTGTGATTCCAGAGCACACGTGCTACACTGTTAGGCCAACAGGATGAACAGCTTCTGCACAGAACACAAACAGTTCATTCCTTGGGGGGAAACTAAGGAAGGCCATACAGAGAGAGTGACTTTTGTTCCAGACTTGAAATTTTCCACATGCTTGAAAATGTGTAGGAATTCAAGACAGAGACATTAGAAGAGGCATACAGAAATAAAAATGAACGACAGATAGTCATGTATGACTGGAAAACCGAATGCAGAAAGCTAGTCACAGATGAAGAGACTTCAGAGGAAGCAAAAGTACTTCCTGAATTTAAACAAAGGTCCTTAAATGTCAAAGAGCCAAGAATAACATGCCTTTTACCTAGTCAAAATCTCATTAATTTTTAATGAATATCAGCAATTTCGATGTGTACATAAAGTTATAAAATGGCCACAGGGAATATACCATCAGATGGTTTGCATTCTTTAGTTAACTATTGTTAGGAATTTAAAGGTTTGAATTTACTGTCGCATAAATACATACATGTTTGCCAGCTGTGTTGGATGTGGTTGACCAATAGTTCCAGTTTAATAGCGTGCAAATGAAACAGAGTATGTATCCCCTGTGATCTGAAAGTCACCACAAAGCCCTGTGTGCCAAAGGTTCCTCAGGCTAGCCCATCACTGAGAGAGAAATTCTTATACTCAGTCACCCTTTAAGACAAACTTCTCTTAAGTGAAATAGACAGAGAAAGACAAACACAGTATGAGCTCACTTATATGTGGAATATTTTTTAAAAAGCCAAATAAATGCATAGAAACAGAGACTAGAATGGTGGTTTCCAGGGGCAGGAAAGTGAGGAAAATGGGAAGTTGCTGGTCAAAGGGTACAAACTTCATTATAAGATGGATAAGTTCTAGTATGTAATGTACAGTATGGTGACCATAATTAACAATACTGTACGTATCATACTTGAAAGTTGCTAAGACAGTAGATCTTAAATGTTCTCACCACAAAAAAATTGTAATTCTGTGAGGTGATGGGTGTGTTAACTAATACATGATTGATAATCATTTCACAATATATATGTATATTAAATCATCACACTGTGCGCTTTGTTATATGTCAATTGCATCTCGGCAAAGCTGGAACGAAATAAAAATAAATCAGACAAAATTCTCCACAATAGCACAACTAGGGGCAGAAAAGGACTACTAGCATAAATTCCTTCTTGGTTTCATGATGAACCTTAAGATTTAATATGAATTGAAGCTGACGCTCTATAACATAGCCATAAATATACAATAAATCTATAAAAATGTAATGTCATTTAAAAAATTACTCATCACAAAGTAATCTTAGCACTTCATGAAGAAGGACTATATTTATCCCATGACTTACCCTGCATTAAGTGGCCAGATTCCAGTTGAAGAAGTACTGGATTAAGATGCTATCTTTAAACACTGTTTTTAGAGTCATTAACTTTGTCCTCTGACAAACTGGCTTGGAAATTAGAATACAGGACCAGAAAGGAGCAGTACACAGAAGTTGTACATTTCAACAGGACTGGAATTAGACACTGAGTAAGGTTCTATTGATCGGGCATTGCCAGAAGAGACAGCCAGTGCCGAAGGGGGGCTTGGAAGAATTTGAGGAGGGTGGAGAAGAGGCAGGGAAAGAGAAGAAATGAGGTTTTGAGTTAATATCAGTATTGATTTTAGTATGAAACCCACAGACTGTACATGTAAAGGAAGAAGACAATGGTTTCAATGGAGATATTAACATAGAGGTAAACACTGGAATGAAACTACAAACTACTTCAAATAGCAAAACAAAATAGTAAACATTAATTAATTGCAATCTATAGGCCTTATTTAGAACTTAAGATGAACTTTCAGTATTAATGGGACTTCAAATAGCGAGTAATGGGTATCTGATGATAAAAAGGAATTATTGTTTGTCTTTTGTGCTGTGAATGGTATTGCAGTCATTTTTTAATAAAAATTATTTAAAGAAACATACTGAAATTTTTACTAATAAAATGATATGATGTCTTGACTTTGCTCAGACTAAGCAGGGAAATAATCGCAGTTATAAATTAAACACGACTGGCCATGAATAATAACTGTTGACATTGGAAGATGCTTACATGGATTTCCTTGCACTGTTCTCTCTACTTTTGTAGATACTGAATATTTTCCATTAGAAATAGGCAAGTGTTGAGAGGCAAAAGTAACATTCAGAAGCTAGAAGACAGAGCTCTGAGGGGGAAAGATCGGAATGAGAAAGGTCGGAAAGCGGGGGGAATGTCAGGGAATCGGGAGGTAAAGCACATCAGGGGAGGGATGTGATGTTTAATAAGCAATCGATGCTAGTTACACCCCCCAATTTCACCGGTAAAATCTTCAAACTGTTTTATTACATTCTCTACTTCTCATTAGGGCCGAGTACATTCTTTCTAGAAAATGCAAATGGCTCTGAATCCCTGCAGCAAGGTGGCTGGCTGGCTGGCAGCCGGCAGGCAGCGGCAGAGACAGAACAGTGCTCCGGGCGAGGGCACAGCGAAAGGCACAGAGGGCAGAGAAGCTCCTGGTGGGAGGAGACACTAAGAAAGAGGATCCGAGCTGGTAGAAACCTCATCCCACGGAAGATGTGCCGGTCTCACTGGTCCTTCTGCAAGTAACAGCTCAACCTCCAAGCAGAATACAGAAAAGCAACTACCTGAGGACTCTGGACTTCGATGTTTTAAAAAGGCAGATTTGGAGGCTGTCTAAATTTGGAGCAAGCCCCTGATTCTTTTGCAGCTGTGCCCTTAGGGCAACACGGTCACCGTGGCGGCAGCATAATGATGTCTGAAATCCCAGTACAGAAGCCACTGTCTTACATGGCAACCTCAGAACAGAGAGAATCGGGGGAAAGTCAAGCCCAAATGTGTTTTAAACTCAGCCCAAACCTCCAAGATTCCTAACCGTGCGTGTGTAGGAAAACTGAAAGTGATTTGCAGCTAAGGCAGGAAGACTGAACCGAGAGCTGAGGGGCAGCCCAGAACAGCTGTGCAAGGCGCAGTGTGCACCTGAGTTAGTTCCCTTGCATAACAAAACGGCAAAATTCTTCAGAACAGTGAGAAAATACAGAATTTCCACAGCATAATATTTACACCATCAAGAATACAATCTGGAAGGACTTGGTATGTGAATATAATTTTATAATGGAAAATTATAAACCAACTTTATAAGAAAAGCCAGCTAATTAATACCAACTCCAGATCAATCAGATGTTGTAATTATGAGACAAAGACTATTTTTTTTGAATTTTTAACCTTTTTAAATTAATTTTTATTGGAGTACTGTTGCTTTACAATGTTGTGTTAGTTTCTGCTGTACAGCAAAGTGAATCAGCTCTACGTATACATGTATCCCCTCTTTTTTGGATTGCCTTCCCATTTAGGTCACCACAGAGCACTGAGGAGGGTTCCCTGTACTATACAGTAGGTTCTCGTTATTTATTTGTTTTATACATAGTAGTGTATACATGTCAATCCCAATCTCCCAGTTTATCCCACCCCCTCTTCCCGCCCCCCAACCCCGGTATCCATACGTCCGTTCTCTACCTCTGTGTATGAGACAAAGACTTTAAAGCAGCTATTATATCTATGCTTGATGAGGTAAAAACTACACATAGCTATGTACACACACATACACATACATGTATATATGCGTTTATAGCACGTATATATTTATATGTTTTCTAAAGGGAAATAAAACCATTTTTAAAAGAGCCAGAGGGAGTTTTAGAACGTAAGACTACAATAGCTGAAAAAAGTTCACTGAATGTGTTTAGTAGAAGAACAGAAGGAAAATCGATAAACGTGATGATAGATCAATAAAAGCTATCCCATCTAAATAAGAGAGAGGGAAAAAAATGATATTAAAAAAACCCCAGAGCCTCAGGTACCTCTGGAAGAAAGTAACTAATAGGAGTAAGAGTTAAAATCAAGTAAAAAGAAAAACCAAACAGCAAAGAAAATTAACAGAGCCAAAATCTGATTTCTCTGAAAAGACTGACAAAATTGACAACCTAGCTAGACTGATGAAGAAAATAAGACAGGGAGAAAACACAAACTGCCAATATTAGAAATGGAAGAGCGGTGATCACTAGATCACAGTTACTAGAGACATTAAAAGAATAGGAAAAAAATGATCAACAATTTTATGCAAACAAATGTTACAATTTAAAGGGACAAAACTAGAGATTAATACTCTTCATGAACATATCATAAAACTTAACAAACATAGCAAAATAAATCCATAAATATTTATAAAGGACAAAATATGATGAAGTTGGGTTTATACTTGGAATGCAAGATTGAGTATTCAAATGTTAATAAATTCAGCATATTAACAGGAATAAAGGAGAAAAATACACTATTATCTACATACAGGGAAAGTGTGACCAAATTCAATCATCCATTCACAGGTAAATATGAATTTTCCTCCCCTCAGAAAAACAGGAATAGAAGGGAACTTAATCTGCTAAAGAGCATATACCAAAAAAAAAAAGTCTTTAGTCTCATCATATGTAATGTTGAAATATTGAACATTTGCCCCTTATGATTGGGAACAAGTTAGGAATGGCCACTGTCCACATTTTTATTCAGCATTGCACTAAACTCCAAGCCAGTACAATAAGACAAGAAAAAAAATCATCAAGATTGGGAAATAAGATATAATGCTGTATCTCTCTGTAGATTACATGTTTGTTTACATAGAAAATCTTCAGAAATCAATAAGACACTTAAAGAAACTAGTAGTAAATTTAGCAGGACACAGAATACAAAGTTAATAAAGAGAAACTAATTATAGTATATTTATATTCTATTAGCAGCAAACAATTCTATTTTCAAATTCCATTGTAATGGTGTCTAGAAAAACACCGAATGAAAGGCTTAAAAACCTCCACTCTGAAAACTACAGACACTGCTGAGGATTCCATTGTTCAGTTAATTAACTCCAGTTCACCACATTTGCTGGACTTATAAATACCTGATAATTCACTATGTCTAATGAGTACCACTGATGAAATGACTTTTATAGTCTCTCATTACACAGCTCACAAACTGAGAAAAGGCAAATGAAATAAGCTTTAAGTATTTTCTCCATCACTTTGCTCCACTGTTACTTACAGCAGCTTTCTAGAGTAAAATGGTTCAAGTTTAGAGAGAGAAAGCAGTCTCGGGAGTATTCAGAGAGCAGTGAGTTTAGTTACAGCCGTTTCATCATGGTTAGAAAGACACCAACAGTGGTACCTTAAAGTTGTCATTACTCATTCTGAAAAAAATGATGAATAATAGTGTTTTGGAAAGACTCAAGTCACAAGCATGAGAGAAAATGGATTTGCTTCCGTATGAAAATGGATATGGACGCAGGGGATCATATTCTCAAACACAGTAACAAAGGTGGAGTGCAGGACACAGCAGCCTTCCAGAAATCAGACGACTATGGCCACTCATCTCTGCCAGCTTTTCCCTGTGAAGGGCTGAGGATGCTTCCAGTCAAGGAGACCTTCCTGGATGAGACATGGTGGCTCTGGGCGTGGTCAAGGTGTCCAGAGACAGATCACAGACCATCTGAGTAAAGTGCAGCACTGATATAGAGAACGATCAGATGGGCTGTTCTGATTATAACACCAAGGGAAATCATCACAGATGTACATGATTTTGACAGATGTTTCTGGCACACACTCTATTTTCTTGAGCACGCTCTACATTTAAGATATTGGGCTAGATGCTGGAAAGAACACAAATATAATTCTAACACAACTTCCACCTTGAAGTGACTGACAATTCATTAGGGTTAAATGATTTTCTACGAAGATGCCACTGAAATTCAATGTGGAAAATCTTTTCAGCAAACTCTGGTGGGGAGCTACCGGATACCTTTGTGGGGTAAAAAATAACATTAACCCTTAACTCAAGGCAAACATGAAAATTTGCTCAACACGGATCATGGGACTAAATGTAAATATTTACAGAAAATAAAAGAAATAAGATTCACACAAAAATAACTACAATTTGAGGCATAAAGGAAAAACTTCACAAAAGCAATGCACGGCACAGTAAACAACTAAAAAGAGAGTGAAATTGCCTCTAGATGAAAAGAAACTGTAAGCCTTCATGAGGAGTGACTCTCTTGGGTTGCTCTTATGCTGGTCTTTAAAGCGAAGGGAGAATTACCATTTATCTTTGTAAAACATGGGCAAGTAGTAGAGAGAATCTGGGCTGGTCACTAAATACTAGGATGGGACAGACAGGAGATCTGGCCAGTTGCAGGGTATCTAGGTAAGAGAAGGACAGCGTCCCTCTGTAGGGAACCTGTTGAGCTTTGCAACGACTTCAGACAAAGTGAGCGAGCCCTGGACATCCAGGTAGAAGACAATGGCCAGGTGTTTGGGCAGGAGGGACAGGCACAGTCAGGTGCGAGAGTGAGTACCGTCCTGAAAACACACCCACAGGTGTCGGAGGAGTGAGTGTAGAATTCAGCAGAGAGGGGAAATCGGCATTAGTAGCACAGGGCATCAGAGCCTCCCATGGATGGTGCTTCAGAGAAGGTGTTATGAACTGACTGTCTGTATCACCCCCCAAATTCTTATGTTGAAACCTAGTTGTCAGTGGGGTGGTGTCTGCAGGTAGAGCCTTCGCGTAAAGTCATGACAGTGGAGCCCTGGTGAATGGAAGTAGCGCCCTTAGAAGAGGCCAGAGATGAGCATCTTTCTACCGCATGAGGGGACAGCGAGAGGTCAGCAGTCTGTAACTCAGAAGAGAGTCCTCGCCAGAGCCCAACCACACCGGCACCCTGATCTCAGACTCTCAGCCTCCAGAACTGTGAGAAATAAACTTCTGCTGTCGATAAGCCACTCAGGCCATGTACTTTGTTACAGCAGTGCAAACAGACAGACAGAAGAACACCAGTCTCAGAGAAGAGGGGACTTCTCATCAGGGCAACTGTGGAGGTGAAGGAGGATAGGAAGCAGTTCTAGAGCCTGGGACGAAGCCTGGTGAGGTAGGAGGGTATGGAACTTGGGCTGAAGACAGGTGAGCTTGGCAACACAGAAATTCAGAGAATAAGGTAGAATTCGGTGACGTGGCTGGACCATCGCCAGCTCCTATTAACATGTGCACTCCTCAATCCCTGCAGGGAGCACTGGACCTGACAGTCGAAAGCTGGGGCGGGAAGAG
Organism: Physeter macrocephalus; assembly: GCF_002837175.3. Classification (NCBI taxonomy): domain Eukaryota; kingdom Metazoa; phylum Chordata; class Mammalia; order Artiodactyla; family Physeteridae; genus Physeter; species Physeter macrocephalus. The sequence goes on from NC_041225.1 coordinate 24,407,478, forward strand.
GCATAGTGATGCCCTCAGGTTGGGTTCCCTTAGTAACACACGTTGAGGTAAGAATTTGAGTGTAAGTCATTGTTTGAAACATGATCCCAAAAAGCACTAACACGGCAACATGAAAGGAAACGGGGAAAGAAATTCAGGAATCATTACGGAGCAGGTTACCGCATCTAGAGGTTAAGTCCCGTGGAAAACTTCTGGAACACAGTATAGAATACTCCAAGAGATGGCCTTTTGAAAATGGAGACACCCAGAGCATTCTTACACCTACTCCTTTTTGTCACTGATTGAAGGATGCATCTGAGACTATTAACTCCTTTAATTCTGACCTGCCTTGTGTATACGTCAAATATGTTCCCTTCACCAAAGAATATTTGTCAGGAAATCTGATGTGCTTGCAGGAGGAAAGCTTCCATGGGAATGGAAGTGCTGAAGGGACTCTGGCGGGGCACCAAACCTATCCACACCGTATACCTCCGTACTGCCCAGGTCCACCCATGTTCCATGTTAAGGTCATTCTGTCCTGTCCCTGACTCTTCAATATAGTGGGCAGTTACAGTTTCTGATAACAAAGAAAGTTCTGCGTGACTTACCACAAAGGGGTAATTGCCCTGAATTCTCGTCCCTGCTACGACAATTGCTCCCTGGACGATCATTTATATCCCTCATTTCCCTCTTTCACCATCCATCTTGCCGTGTCTTTGTCAGGCTAGGATTGGGGAAAGCGCCCATTTGTGGTTTCTCCTGGGAATGGAAGCACCAAGAAGTGCCCCACAGAATCACCCATGTTCCTTCATATTCCGCCCACATTAAGTAGCAGCAAGCTTATATGATCATGATTATAAAGGCTCATTTCCCCTGACAGTATGACTTCTTTCACTGCCTGCTGGTCCATTGGTGTAAGAAGCCCAAAATGATGACCCATAGCTTTGGGTTCAGTGGAACCCTTACTATAGTCCCTGGTAGAAGCATCCCCGCTCAAACCTGGAACAAGGGAGCCCATGCGGCCGCCATGTCTGCCCTGGTGGCAGAGCTGCACACACAGCTCCACTGGGCCAGTAGCGAGGTGTCCAATTCCAGAGGTTGGAGTTCATCCTTTGGACAAAGCATCCGTCTCCTCAGTTGCTTAGCACCCCTCTGAGGTGGATGCTCTCCAGCAGGTACTGATTGACAGGAAACACAAACAGGCGCACACTTTGATCCACTCCCATGGACTCATTCACCGGCCTCTCCCCTGTTTCCCTGATCTGCACCCCTCCAATACTGTCTCTTCCGGTCCCCAGAGCAACAAGTCACGTCATTAGCTGTACTCGGAAGGCCCTGTCAAGTCCTTACCTCAGACGATCTCTCTCCCTGTCAAGTTTCTGAGCGGGTTTATCGCTCCGCGTCCTGCCCATTGCAAGGAGGTACCCCATCCACGGTCTCTCAGAGCTGCTCTAGTATGTGGGATGGAACGTACCGACAATCCAGTTTTGCGCGCATCTATCTATCAAACTAATTGGTTCATGAACTAAACGCGAAATTGTTAATCCTCTATCAGCTGGTCATAGGGAATCTTCCAAGGGACCACAGGTGTGCGCTGACGGAGACACAGGTGGAGCGGAAGCCGTGACCCGGGGCCTGAGCTCCCACTGCATGACTGTTCCTGTAGTGCACTGGCGCCCCTGGGCCTGCTTACGCGGGATCGATCACATGCCATTTCCAACACGTGATGGATTGCTGCTGTGCTCACCCAACCTTACGACAGGAGAGTAGCATCAGCCGGTGACCTTGTCACTTGATGTCCAGTGTCAGGCACGTAGTCTCTACCGAAGTCTAGCTGCGTCCCAGGACTACTTGCCTACGGTGAATTCCGAGCGAACACGAGCAGGGATTAGAATCACGTCGGAGAGAGAATCCAAGGACAACACTGAGTACGTCAAACACCTGAACGTCCACCGTGCCAGCTTCTTCATGGTGACCTTCCCTCGGGGTCCTCAGGACCACACTCCCTGGGAGCACACGCAGCCTCAAATGTGCAGTCACATCCCCCAGCATGAACAGAAAAGAAGCAAAAACCCCACAGTCGAGAAATCAGAAAAACAGTAGGGAAAAGAGTCACTCTTCGTCCCCAAAGCCGCCATTTTTGTGCATTTTACCGAATTGAAACAGTAATTAAAATTGTCCAGATGCTGTCGGTTCAGGGGAGCACTCAAGTAGAAAACACAAAATTGCTTTAATTGCCTTGAGGTGATTAAATTTGGAAGTAATGGGTTCTCCATCAACCTAGCCTCCTTTTTTAGCAGAGAAAACACTGACCAGGTTGCGTTTCAAGAATATCGATCTGTCTGAGCTGTGTGTGTATTTTTAAATAACTGTAGGCAGGTTATAAATCTGCTTTCCGATTCTTAGTGGTGCCTCAAACCTTCCTATTCATCCCACAGAGACATGTCTACTTCCCAGTTCTGCCTCACTAGCTCAGAAACTTCTCACCTGGGTGCACACACAATAGCAAAACTATAAAGGTAAGCTCTCTGGGGTAGAAATTCTTATAGTGTCTCTAACATAAAAATAGACTAGATTGATGAGGTCACTTAAAGTGCTGCCTCTAATGAGTTGGAGACTCCCATCTGTGCTATTTTCTCACGTGGAGGAAGCCAGGGAGAGCGAAAATCAATGAGATGTGATGACCTCTTCATCAGCATTCAAGTAACAGTGGGATACCCAGAGGGGAGTCCTGAAGGCACTGAGGTTTTAGCCTAATAACTGAAGACAAGCCAGCAAAATTAAAGCGTTAATTCAAATCCTGAGTGACAAATGGAGCTGTAAGAAGTGCAGTGCTCCGAATCTACAGACATTAACCAAACAATCAAATCCTCCCTCCCCGAAGGAAAGTATAGATCAACTGGCAAGTTAACGTTGCCTTGGAAAATGAGACACACCACGGCCCCTTCCCCGGGTGAGCGTCACAAGCGTTCCGTGATCCATCACTGTTCTCCAGATGCCGGGAGACTTGGCTTCCGAGTCTTCAGTTTGCTAATGTGGTGAAAGGCAAGGCTGAGAGAAAGCCAAGCAAAATTGGACTCAGAAAGTGCAGTAGAAAGTGAACGATCATAGTGAAATGTTTGTGTTTTCAGGTAAATCATGTTTATAAAATACACTGGAGTAATGTTCATACACCTGTGGAAAGTTGCCCGCGGAAGTTCTCAGGGAAATATCTTGTTGCACTTACCACTACTTTAATACTTTGAGGCAGATACTTCACTTTGCTGGCTAATATTCAGGATTTATTTATTCCACTCCAGTTGACAAGACTGAAAGAACCATGCTCAGAGATGGAAGGAAATGGCTTCCCTGAATTGTCTGCATTTTCTCCCTCGGGAGTTCAGCTAGCCTAGTCTGACTTCACTCTCCAATCCTATCTAATGAAATACTCCAGTGGATGTTAACACCTGCTGCAAACTGGGCTCCTTCAAAGTGGAATGCCCTGCACAACAGTTCATTCAAAGGAAATGCAACTGTCAGGCAAGAAACAAAATGTTCCTTTGTGAATCTGCCTCAGGACCTCGCAGCTTCAATAGCAACTGTCCTTGGGATGGAATAAATGCAGAGCGGGGGGAAGAAAATTACTTAATGAGAGCTCCATACTTATAGGAAGAATCAAGCCTGCAGAGAAGGGCACACTTCAGCACCCTCTGAGATTAATGATATTTAAATTCAATATTAAGTTTCATGATAAAAATATGTTTCTAGTCATCAGAATTAAACCTGTACAAAAGTGAACTTTTATAATTGAACTACAACATATTCATGTTTATTTTAATTAGTAGGAAATCATAAGGTAGGAAAATATTTTGAGGCATCTGTTTTCCAATCATATGACATAGATTGCACTTTTTTCCCTGAGACTGTAATCATTAAATGCCTTTGTCCCACCCTACTTGATGAATGGAAATATTTCCTTCTACTCAAGGTCACAGCAAGACAAAGAAACCTGTGGAAGGCGGTGAAGAAGAAATGATGAAATTTGCCCAGTGTTAAAAACATTGTTTATAGTTTTCTGGTTTGGCTCAATCAAGTAAAGCGTCAGAGAAAAAGAACAGTGAATACCAGCAAACCAAGAGGGCAAAAGACTGAGCTCAATGTCTGTCAAATGACCTACATTCATAAATATTTATTACGCTGTCTCCAAATATAAGGTTTTTAAAAAAGCATCTGTGCTGATGTATTTGGCAAACATCTTCTTGGGGGATTAAATCTAGTGACCTGAGACTAAGAGATAATGATCATTGTTTTTTTTTTTTTTTTTTGCAGTACGCGTGCCTCCCCCCGCTGTGGCCTCTCCCGCTGCGGAGTACAGGCCCCGGACGCGCAGGCTCAGCGGCCATGGCCCACGGGCCCAGCCGCTCCGCGGCACGCGGGATCTCCCCAGACCGGGGCGCGAACCCGGCCCCCCTGCATCGGCAGGCGGACGCGCAACCACTGCACCACCAGGGAAGCCCCAATGATCATTGTTTTAAAGGAAAGAATTCCAAAACCATCCTAGTCTGGTCTTTTGTTTCTTCAACTCCATTGTAACATTTAACTTGTTGAAGGGAAATACTTATGGAATAAATACTGCCCTTCTCCTTATATACCCCATCTGCCTTTCAGAGCCGCAGAATGTATGGTTATCATGAGTTCACACATAAAGAGTTTCTTTAAATACCTTAAGGTGTTCAGTAGAAATCTGTTATAAGCTATAGGAGGAAATATGGAGTAGTTTTAAAAAGCCACAGTACCTGGAGTAAGATATATCTGCATCTGAAACATGGACTCTTGTAAGATCACAACTAAGAGGTCTCACCTGGAGGCTTGACTGGGGAAGGATCTGTCTCCAAGTGCATGTGGTTCTTAGCAGAATCCAGCTCTCCAAGAGCTGTTAGCTGAGGGTCTCCACTCCTAGCTGACTTCTGACCAGAGATCATCCTCACTTCCTCGACACATGGTCTTCTTCAGCGTGGAAGCTTGCTCACCAAAGATGCAAGCCATGAGGGCGACAGACAGAGTCAACTAGCAAAACAGAAGTCACAGTCTTTGTACCTTAATCACAGAAATGACATCCTGTCACTTTTGCCATATTCTGCTGGTTAGAAGCAAGTCAAGGTTCCCACCCAAACTCAAGGACAGGATTGCACAAGGGTGTAAATACCAGTTGGTGGGAATGTCTTCCTCCTGTGTGGGATTACTGTGAACACTAAGTCATCTATCCCACGGTGAGCACCTGGTAAAGATCAGTTCCCACCTGCTGTCAGGAAGCCTTCTCTTCCTTAGCTGTTACTGTGCTCAGTTACTTCTGTTCTGTACACTGTCTCAACCATGTGGGTTTCCATGAATTGTTTCAGAGCTTGTTCCAATCAATTGTTGAGACTCCTTCCTATTGATGACATTTGCCCTGATGTCTTCCTAGTGGATTAACGGGAAGGGAAGCTTTTCAATGGAATGGAGAAGGGAAAATGGGCAGATTATGAACGGAACTTACAGTATTTGGGGGGACAGCAGTCTTGCACCAGAGGAGAATACCTCCAGAAGGCAGAAGTTGTAAGTAAGGCAGAATTCAAATAAATAAATGAATAAATACACTTTAAAGCCGTATCTGGATGTGTATATAAATCCACCACTTAATAACTGTATTCTTGAGCAAACTGTTATTTAATGTATCTAAGCCTCAATTGCCTCGTCTGTAAAATAGATATCATAGAACTTCCCTAATTTATAGGTGTGCTGTGGGGCTCAGATGAGATCATCTTTGTAAAGGGTTTCAATAGTCCCTGGAACATGGAAAATACTCAGTAGATTTTGTTATCAGCATCATCATTATTAGTGTAAGAAGCCAAGTTGGGATTAGATTACAGGGAACCTAAAATGCTAGACCGGGGAAAATTTCTTACTCTGAAGATAATAGGAAGCCACTCGAGGTTTTCCTGGGCACCCGTTGTCACTGTGCCTCAAAAATCACCATCTATAAAGAAGTATATGGACTTCCCTGGCAGTCCAGTGGTTAAGATTCTGTGCTTCCACTGCAGGGGACATAGGTTCAATCCCTGGTCAGGGAACTAAGATCCCGTGTGCCGAGTGGTGCAGCGAAAAAAAAAAAAAAAAAAAAAAAAAAGATTAAAATAATAACAATAAAAAGAAGTGCAACAATATCTTAAGATATGTATACAGCAAAAACTCAATTTGAGGGAGAAACAAAATTTTTGTTAAAAGGCAGAGGAGGGGTGGCTGTAGGAGAACCCAGTTATAAGATCTGAATCAGTAAACAATTGCCACTGGCATTCTATTATGTTTTTTTAATCTATCCTTTTTGCCTTGCTTGTACATCTTTGTGGAAACTGCAGGCTTACCTAGATAATGCTGTGAAGTAGATCAAACCATCCATTCAGTCATACAGAAGAACAGATGAGTTAACAGTTACCTTTGTTTAACCTGAGTCTAGAAAGAACCTTTGAACAAAAACAAAAACAAAACAAAACACCATGCCCAGGTGTCTCCAGGTTGCCAAAGGTAGTAGAGGTGAGATGACAGAACCAGAGTGACAAACCAAGTGGTCTGTCTTACAGAGCTGCTCTAGAAAAAAACTGTCTTCAAGCAGGTAGGGACGGTCCGAGCTTGCTCACCTTCTCTCTAGTGCTTTGTCACTGTGTTTCTCTTTAATACCTTGTAACATGTCAGAAAATATTGAGAAAACTATTATCTACTCATGCACAGAAATGAGGGGCGGTTCTGTTCCATTTGGCTTTACATGCACATGGTCTGGACCAGCAAGACATCACAAAGGCTGCTTTTCATCCACGATGAGGGACGACAGAGCCATGTGCGGCGCTCCTGAGAAGTAACGTCAGAGAACTTATCTCAATAAAACCTCTGAAGAGAACCTGAGGTAAGATTCTGCCATTTGCCCGAAATCCCTTTGCAAAATCACCAGCAAGTGGAAAGCCCGTTTCTACTTCAACACACCTAGAGGTAAGGAATTTATTTGCTTCCTAGACAGCCAACTCCGTTTCCAGGAGTTAAGCTGATCAAAAGAACTTCCAGGTACTGGACTGAAGTCGGCCGCCTGCAGCCTCCATCTTATTGGTTCCAGTTACGTACTTCAGAGTCCAACAGGCTCTGTGTCATTTCTTTGTCACAATGCAGGTTCTGTGTTCATTTTTCACTGACGTCCTTTCTAGTATATCATCTACATTCCCCTTAACTACTCCTTACATCATGTTTGTGAGACCACTTTCCTCCGACAACAAGAAAGAAAGTAGAAAACCTCCCTGGAAGCTGACGGGAGCTGGGCTGTAGGCTTCCATGAACACAAACAATCCAACAATAAACAGACCAGGTCACTGTTACCACGACGAAGACAGACAAAAACAAGACCTCTCTGTATTCATGTCTGAACATAAAACGAAGACAAGGATGCTCTAGCACCACAAGTAATCAGACACTCCTCTCTCCCTGCTAACCTGAGTGACTCGTGCTTCTTTATCAGTGACTACTCTAGCCTCACTTCATTCAACCTGGATCCTAAATAAAAATTAAGATACCCGGATCTTTACAACAGCAGTATCCGTACAGCCAAGAGGTATAAACCACCCAAATGTCTACTTAAGGGCAAATGGGTAAACAAAACGTGGTTTATCCACACAACAAAGTCGTATTCAGCCACCCAAAGGAGCGAGGTACTGACACAAGCTGCCATGTGGGTGAACCTTGAAAACATTACACCTGGAAGAGACCAGACGCAAAAGACCACACACTATATGATGCCAATGGTAAGAAAGTCCAGAATTGGGAGACCTATAGATACAGAGAGTAGATCAGTGGTTGCTAAGGTCCTGGGAAGAGACTGGGGTCTGGGGGTGATAGCCAAGGGCACAGAGTTTCTTTGGGGGATAATGATACTTCTAAAATCGACTGTGGTGATGGATGCTCACATCTGTTGGGGAAGTTCATAAAGACCAAACGAATGAAAACAGACCAAGTCTATTCATTCAGAGCTTGAGGCAGCAAAGGGCACAGCCACTGTCACTTCTGTCTGGCAGAGACTCAAAAGTAGTCAAAGGAGTGAGAAAGCTTTTCAACAGAAAAAAGGGAAGGGTTTAGGTGTGCCCTGCTTGAAGGCTACTGGGGTGAGGAAGCTGTAGGAAAGCTAAGTGGAAGAAAGAGTCCTGTGTGATTGGTTAGGGAGGCATCTTTGGCTTTGTCTGCTTGGTCCTAGGTTGGAAGCAAGGACAAAATTCAGGGAAGCCGTCAGTTATTAATCAAGTCCTGGCCATTTGGGGTTGATTTTTTATAGGTTTTATAGGTTTCTGGCCATTGTCTATTTGCATATTCAGTCTCTCACTGTGAGTATACGAAAAGCCATTTAATTGTGTACTTCCCATGGGTGAATTGTGCGTTATGTGAATTATATCTCAGTAACCTTTTTTAAAAATTCAAGCCGGGGGAAGATACCCCAATCCTTCAATTGCATCTGCTTCCTGCATCACCTAATCCGGAATCAACGCTTGTTTCTTTAAGCCTCCCCCATAACCAGCCAGCACAAGCCCAGTCCCTGCAGTATGGCCATCCCTCCTTCCTCCGGCTGAAGTGGCCCTGGTTCGTGTGCTCTCTTGCTGTGGCAGTTAGTAACCGAACTTTCTACTGCAGGTGTGTTCCGGGCAATCCTGGAGACAGAGCACTGGGCTTTGCCCCCGTCTGGCTACTCTCCTCTGATACAACAAGTCTATCCACACCCTCTTTGCATCATTTACTGAAGGGATCCTTGTGTGTGGTCAGATCAGCACAGAAACGAGCAACGTTCTCATGTCGCCCATTCATGTCACTGAGTTTCCATCCTAAGAATGTAGTGTGATTCTTCTTCTGGCTCAGAAAAGTGCAGAAACACCTAAACTCATATATAACAAGCATCTCAAGGCAGGGAAAGCCAGATGATTGTTCTCCCATAATCAGACCCTTCTTTGAGGAGACATTAAAGAAAAATAAATGTAAATATATCTAACACACATATGTTTTAGCATACATATACATACATATGCACATGCACATACATGCATACACACGTGTGTGCCCACATGTGTGCACGAAAAGCCGTATTTCAGAATTGGCTATGGGCCCATATTAACTCTCCTGAAACAAGCATTCACGTGGAAATGGTCAAACATAAGGAAATTGAGAATCGATACTGAATAATTTAAGTCAGTTATTAACTTTATTACTTAAGCAGTAACACATTCATTTCAATTATTGATCTAGCCAACATAATTAGAGGGGGCAAAGCTTTTTGCATTGACGACAAGCCAAATGGGAATGAGGAGAGGCAGAGAAAGGGAGATATCCTTCACATCAACCTGGCCCCTCCGGGTTTCCAACAGGAGAATTTCATTCCTTGGAACCATCAAGAGCTCCATCATCTTATCTCACTCAAGCGCTCAGCAGTGTTTCCCCCACAGAGAAAGCAGTAACCCTTTGCCCCTGTGCTTCCTGTATTTAGAATATTCTTAAGAAGGACGTTATGGTATCCAGACTATAAATGCTGATACCGATGAATTAAAGGGAATCTTATAGGAAAGCAGCGGTAAGAGACTGAAAGCGTGCAACCTGCTCACATTCTACACAAAGCATTTGAGGGGCCTGCAAACCCCTGTTCCCTCCCCACCCCCAGACCCAGCTGCTGTCCTCACAGGGCACCTTCTACAGCAGAGAACCATCCACATTGCCCCGTTCCTGGCCCTGGACTAGAGCACAGCTGCTGAGGCGACGGCGGAACTGAGTAGGAAGGAGACAACAGAACACGGTGCACGCACGCACACACACACACAGGCATACATGCACATGCACGCACACACACCTGCACGCACACACGCACACACATGCACCAGACATACATGCACGTGCACGCACACACACCTGCGCACACACACGCACACACATGCACCAGACATACATGCACATGCACGCACACACACATGCACACACACGCGCACACACATGCACCAGACATACATGCACATGCACACACACCTGCACGCACACACGCACACACATGCACCAGACATACATGCACATGCACGCACACACACATGCACACACACGCGCACACACATGCACCAGACATACATGCACGTGCACGCACGCACACCTGCACACACACACGCACACACATGCACCAGACATACATGCACGTGCACGCACACACCTGCACACACACATGCACCAGACATACATGCACGTGCACGCACACACACCTGCACACACACACGCACACACATGCACCAGACATACATGCACATGCACGCACACACACCTGCACACACCTGCGCACACACATGCACCAGACATACATGCACATGCACGCACACACCTGCACGCACACACACGCACACACATGCACCAGACATACATGCACATGCACGCACACACACCTGCACACACACGCGCGCACACATGCACCAGACATACATGCACATATGCACATACACACACATCAAGTGATACCTGACAAATCCTTAGACATGAATAGCGTTAAGTTATGCTGAATACTTTAATCTCGGGAGAAAAGAAATTCAAAACCAAGCTGAAGAGTTCCATGTCTTACTTGGAGAAGAAAGCACACACTCCAATCCTCCAACCAAAAACAGCAATAGACGCTGGACAGAATATAAAACACAACTACCTGAGAGCTCTGGAGATTGAACAAAAGCAGACAAACTGTGGAAGGGAGTCAAAACTTGGACTAAGTAACCGGCATGGAGGTACCCTGGGGGCAGCCACTGTTGGAGCAGGGTCGGTGTCAAGCAGCTCAAACCCAACAGAAAGTTCACCATTTTTCAGACCAGAAGGACCAGGACAAAGAGGCGGGACAGCCAGGTCCACTGAAGAGCAAAAGGAAAACCTCAAAACAGAGGTGAAGGGGAACCCTTAATTCTGTGTGTGAGCTCAGACTCAGTCTCTAGCTGATCCCTGAGACACAGATGTGTGTGATAAACTGAAGGTAACTTGCAGCTAACGCTTAAAGAACTGGTCTAAGATAGGCAGCTCGCACCTCCTTCCAATCCCTGCGTTTTTATAACTTCTCTACGTGAAGAACTAAAGAACATCTCAGAGATACTGAAGATCTAAACAAGTGGCATGATAGACCACATTCACCGGTCAGAATGGAGCGAGCCAGTTATCCCCTCCATGTGGTCCAGTTGTGCTGGTGTAAAAGCTGAACCTGTCTGAAAGTTCATTGTGTGGTCTGATGATAAAATGCAGGTTAAGTGCTTAGCACCGTACCTGATAAAATGTAGGCACACAGTAGGCACGTAACAAAACCTACCTATTATCATTATTTATTTACAGCTTTCTCCATCTGTTCTTTTACAGCTTTCTCCATCTGTTCTTTGTTATCCATCTGTTTCTTCCAGTATTTTCTCTTATCAAGCTGATAGAAACTTCTAGATCGCCAGATTAGTTGAGGCTCCTCTTGAGTCTGAATAGATAGACTCATCTTGCCTTTTCATGTACCAAGTTGGACACAGAACTTTAGAGCCAGGCATATAAAGCACACTGATTAATTGGCATGGCTAAGTAGATGCATTGCTCTGACTTTCTTTATAGTTAGAAATGAATATCATAACAAAAATCAACTGTCATCCTCTGTCACATTTCTTGTCTACCATCACCTTCCAAGAAAAACAAAATTGAACTCAAAATGTGGCTCTCATAAACCAGAAGTACCATATAGTCTTAAGAAACAAAAACTCTTAAAACTATTTTTGAGCTATGATAGTTCAACCTAAATACACTGTTATATGCACAAGTAAATTTAGACAATGAACAAAATGTATGTAGATAAAATACCTGCAGATACGAACATATAGCCCACTAATCCATCTTTATACACAGCTTTCTCTGAAGAGAGACCCAGGTTAGACAATATATTACCCCCACTTCTTTATAGCGCATATACTTTTGTGGAGTGTGGGCTTACAATAACTAATTTCACTCCCTCGGGACTTTCTACGTGTGTGCTGAAGTAGTGTTATAAACCAAGGTTTAATATAGAAAAGTTTTGGGGCTTCCCTGGTGGCGCAGTGGTTGAGAATCTGCCTGCCAATGCAGGGGACACGGGTTCGAGCCCTGGTCTGGGAAGATCCCACATGCCGCGAAGCGGCTGGGCCCGTGAGCCACGACTACTGAGCCTGCACGTCTGGAGCCTGTGCTCCGCAACAAGAGACGGCGCGACAGTGAAAGGCCCGCGCACCGCGATGAAGAGTGGCCCCCACTCGCCGCAACTAGAGAAAGCCCTTGCACAGAAATGAAGACCCAACACGGCCCAAAATAAATAAATAAATTTTTATATATTAAAAAAAAATATATATATATATAGAGAGAGAAAAGTTTTAAAAATTGATAGTTTTAATGAAATAAGTTATAACCTGGAAGATGATCAAGAATTCAGTCTTGCTCAGCCATCATTGGGACCCTCTTTTGACCTTGCTCAAGGAAACAAAAAGAACAAGCCCTTTTGGAACCAAGGGATGTAGTCATCATGCAATGATAAATCAAGGGAAGAGTCTTTTCCAGTAATGTGATTAGTAATTCCAGGGTCAGAGGCAAAGTGCTGAGAAGAAAATCTGATGACGTAAGCTTATAACCTTCACAGCCTAACCGTGTCTGTTACTAAAGTAGATCAAATGGCATCATTTTTCATTATACTAGCAACCAACCAGAGGGGTCAAAAGGGGGGAAAAACAAACACGTTCAGCCTCAAAGCACCTTATTTGGTTTCCTAGCAATAGAATAACAACATCTCTGTTGAGCTGCTAATGAAATTCTCTCCTCTTAACATCTAATCAAAATTCACAGCCAGAAGCAACATAGAGTGAGTAGCCCAGCTAAGACATTAATTATTCTGGTGATAAAACTGCCTCAACAGTGGGCTTCAAGCAGACATATTCTTTGTGACCAGAAATGCTTAAAGCATCTTGTTCACCCTTTGATGTTTGAACATTTCAGATTAGGTAGAAGGGAGGGCACAGAAGCTATCCACTACCCCACAGGTCCTAGTGGGCAACTTGAGAATCAGAGGAGAAAACCTGTCAATTTGTAGCTCTTGTCCTTCAAATCCTGAGAAAAATGACGCTTCGTCTCTGAAAGCCGTGAGCATAGGAGCCATGCCAAATTAAAGCGACTGACTGCTTCAGCACCATTTAGTTAACAATAAGAAGACCATCGTTGTTCTAGTGCTACAGAATCCATCTGACAGGATACCAGTATTTGTTAAAATTAGAACAACCTTGGACCTACTCATTCATTGTAAAGTTTTCTCTAAATGTAGAAGTGCCTTGGCAAGGCTGTGAACATAAAGTATCACAGGCACCGTTATCCTCAAAAAGAAAACAGCTCTCTACACTTAGTGCTTGCAGCACTCTGTGCATGCAGGTGATCTGGAGAGAAATCCACCATAACCTGCCAACCATATGGCCTAATTTCAACTTCTTTTCTTATGGCAAATATGCATGGCCTTCAACTGTCATTCCATAAGCAACCAGATGGTAAAATTTAAGGCTAAAAATCAATAAGAAGTGATCAAAGGCTGGGTGGGAAATAATTAGTGAGAAATGACTCTCTGACAGACACTTTTGTAAACACTTTACATGGAGCATATCATTTAATCCTCATATTAACTCTGGGATACAGATAATATTATTATGCTTATTTTGTAGATGAAGAAACTTGATGCTTAGAGAAATTGGTGAGTTACCCCAGATCACGCAATCAGTAAGGTGAGGAGCAGGGTTACTAGCCCATGGCCATATGAGCCCAGACCATTCAACCTCTACCATCTTGGCAAACAGACACATCTGACAGGCACTGACATAAATGACCAGACATTTTTCACGGCCTGAAGTCATTGAGTCCTCACAACCCTATGAGGTAAGCATTGCTTTTATGACTGTTGTCGTTGTTATTATTTTTTTCCATTTTACTGAGCAGGAGAAACAGAGATACGGAGAAGCTGCTAGGACACCAAGGTCACATAACTATCTAGTGATGGTTCTGGAATTTGAAAGCTTAATGGCTCTGGAGTCCACACTCAATTACATAAGTGCCCAAGGCCATTATTCTTTACTTCCTCAGGAAACTTCCCTTGGCTTTCTAGGCAATTGGAAAATGTAACAACCTTTTACCGTGATACGAATTGCATGCTCGTCTACAATTGGATTTTATGGAAAAAAAAAACAACAACTGGAAATCAGAAGATAAAAACCCTGATTCCGATTTACGTAAAATTAGTATATGTGACCTTGAAATAGTCTTTTAATACATCATGGGCTTGATTTCCTTGACGACCATCAGTCTTTGCCATTCTCCTGAGTGTGTGAGCCCTTGACCTGCTATGGATCTTCTATCATTGTGTCCAAAGCCAAGGCATGATTTCCCAACTTCTTCTTCAGCTCTTTTTACCCATGCTTGGAGACTAACCTGACGGTGTGCTTCTGAACAGATAAAGCTTTAATGCCTCCAAGGAAAGGCCTAGTAGAAAAACACAAATCACCTTTCCTGGGAATTGGTTTGAGCATCTTTGTAATAAAAGGGAAGTGATCAAACCATTCCCTCCACAAGTTGTGGGTGCAACCATTCACATTCATTATCCTTGGGAAAAGGACTTTGCAACATGAATTTTCCAAAAACACCTGAGTCCATAAAATGCAGTTTCTCAAGCATGAGCCCACTGAGTAGACGTCTTTAAATCTTCTAAAAGCCAATTCTTACCAGGAGGCTCAGGAGGTATTTTCCCAGAATGGGTACAAGAAGCAAGACATAATTACCAAGTTTGGGGTGATCATGCAAAAAAATGAATCTCAGAAAAGAAAGAATGGGAATGTGTTCGGGACAATGAGGTTGTAAGAGCTGCCTTCTGAGAGGGAGTTTAAAACCCTTTAAGTAAAGTGTCACCGTTTTTTAATGGTCATCCACGGCAACTAATTCTTTAAAAAGCGTGTTTTGATCATAAAATCACTCCTGGAATGAAATAAATGTTTGCATTTTCAAAAGCTGTCCAAGAAAATAACCGAACTCTATAAAAATAGGGGATTGGTGGAGTAAATGTTCACATCCATAAAACAGAATGTTGCATAGTCATTAAAAATGATACCCTGGAAAGACTCACAGACACAGAGAACAGACTTGCGGTTGCCAAGGGGGAGGGGGGTGGGGGAGGGAAGGAGTGGGAGTTTGGGATGAGCAGATGCCAACTATTTATACATACGTAGGCTGGATGAACAACAAAATCCTACTGTAGAGCACAGGGAACTATATTCGATATCCTGGGATAAACCATATTCTTTTCCATTCATCATGGAAAAGAATATAAAAAAGAATGTGTATACGTGTATAACTGAGTCACTTTGCTGTACAGCCGAAATTAACACAACACTGTATATCAACTATGCTTCAATAAAAAATAAATTTAAAAAAAAGATATCCTAGAAACATTTGAGTGGAAAGTTGCCAATTACGTATTTTGGATTTAAAAAGAATGTTCCAAAACAACCCAGTTATGGTGCCAATTTGAAATGTCTAAGTATAAGTGTGTGCGTATCTATGTGTGTACACCAACGTGCTGCTGATTACTTCTGAATGGTAGAGCGTCTTATTATCTTATTAGTTTATGTGTATTTTCTTATTTTCCATAATGAACATGTATTAATTCTATAATGCAATCAAACAGATTTTTTTAAGTAACCTAAGCAAGCAGACCCTGTGTGCAAACCAACAAGACACGATACATAGCAAATGCAGAACTGCTTAAACCGAGGAGTTGTTGGTGTAGATCAGACCGTCCTGGGGAAGCTGTTCTGAGCAACAAACCACTACTGCTAAGCTGTCAATAAATAACCCCGGCTTGGCAGGCTTAGTATGATCTTCCTGTGGACCTCCGCACACAAGCTGAGAGGGACCAGGTATTCAGCTAAGCAGAGGGCCTTACGCCAACTCCAGCTGATCCTACAGCAGCTCCAGGAATGAAGAACTGGGAGGCATGAGCTTTTCAAAAAGGTAAAATACAACTTGAACCCACCCATGAAATTTAACCCCATCACCGGCAAGATCAAATTTACAGCTGGCGTCAAAGAGCCTGTTGTTTCTCTCCTAGACTCACTCTTTAAAAGGAGAAAGAGCATTAAACAGATCAAGACGAGTAATTCTAGGAAATACATCTACTGAATACGTCATCCTGTTAGTGGCAGAAGCAGTAGAAACCATAAAAAAGAAGCCGGGCTTCCCTGGTGGCGCAGTGGTTAAGAATCCACCTGCCAATGCAGGGGACACGGGTTCGAGCCCTGGGCCGGGAAGATCCCACGTGCCGTGGAGCAACTAAGCCCGTGCACCACAACTACTGAGCCCGTGTGCCACAACTACTGAGCCCGTGTGCTGCAACTACTGAAGCCCGTGCACCTAGAGCCCGTGCTCCACAACAAGAGAAGCCACCGCAATGAGAAGGCCGCGCACCTCAACGAAGAGTAGCCCCCGCTCGCCGCAACCAGAGAAAGCCCGCGTGCAGCAACGAAGACCCAACGCAGCCAAAAATAAATAAATAAAATAAATAGTTTTAAAACAAATAATTAAAAAAAATAAAAGAAGCCGAGGCAGAAGCCACCAAACTATGTCCTAAAACAGCTTTGAATCCTTTAGGATAAGCTCCCAGGATGGAGGGGGGCAGGGAATGTTGGCCTGAAAAACTCTTCACATTTGTCCTTTTAAAAAATTATTTTTCCAAAGTGCTCTCAAATTTTCTAAATGAAAATAGAGGAAATAAGTTTTACTTATTACTAAATCTATAGCTATGTTCAAGTGAAGCATCATATCCAACTCAACAATGGTCATGCTGGCCGCAGTGCACAAGAGCAGGTGTGCATTACCAGTAGCCTCAGTAGATGATAATCCCTGGAACTGAACCACACGGCAGGACTGGGGACATCCTGCGGTCAAACCGTACATCACAGAGCAATTTCCCCCACTACCCATCTCGTTTGACCTTTGAAAATACTCAGGGAAGTACGCAGAGTAGGTATGATTGTGTTATCCCCATTTTTCAGGTAGGGATACTGAAGCTAATCAATTATTTACAACCAGAAACAGGACTTAGAAATGAGATTTCTGACACCCAAATGACAATGTTTAGCTCTCAGAAACAGAAATACTAGTTTAGTAAATCATTGCTCTATTTTCCACTCTGTAGGATGAAAAAACTCTTAACGATTTAAAAAAATTAAGTTCTAGAATATGTCTTCTTTTTCCAAATATCCATGTACCCCTTTCTGGATGGCAGTTCCTTTATTTTTTAAATTGAGGTGAAATGCACGTAACACAGAACTATACATTTTAACGGGAACAATTCAGTGGCGCTTTGTGCATTTATAGCATTGTGACACCACCACCTCTATATTGTTCCAAATGTTTTCCTCACCGCAAGATAACGCCCATCCCCTTGGAGCAGTTACTCCCCTCTCCTTCCTCCCCTCCCCCGGCAACCACCTGTCTGTGTTGTCTCTAGCTGACGACTCCGTACGTGTCACACAACCGACGCACGTATGATGTGACCTTACTGTGGCTGGCTTCTTTCAAACGGTCTAGCGTTTCCGAAGTTCGCCACGTTGCCGTTTGTATCAGTACCTCATTCCTTTTTATGGCTGAATAATAGTCAAGATTTTTCTCCTTTGTCTTTAGCCAGGGAGCCTCCACCCTACGAGAAAACTAGGTCAAGGGTGTCAGAGCCCTAGTATTCTTGGTTTGCCACACCTGAGTGAGGGTGACCGTTCTAGAAGCAGGGGCTAGGTGGAAAACAGGTGCCCTGACCTCTGAGAAGCACTCGTCTAGAATTTCGGCTCTGCAACACACAGCTGGTGGGCAGGGTTCGCGCGATGAGACATTCAGGTGGCCTTCCCCTCCTAGGGAGATCGCATGGCCTCAGCTGGGAGCTGGGGAGTGAGAAGCCCCCATGCGCTTGGCTGTACACACCTAGGGTGCGATTCCATCACGCTGCGAGATGAGGACGGAGAGAGGAAGTGGGTCATGGGTCAGATGCCAGATTCTCATTGTTTTTACCAAGTTTTAATCTATTTTCTTAAACAAAAGCGTCTTCATTTGCTGTATGCTCTTGCAACAATTTCCGGAGATTTAAATGATTCTTTTCTTAAACATAATCTTTGGCAGTTATGCTTATTTTACTGGGGAGCCAGACCATGAAGCTCTTCACACTACTGTAGTGGAAGTGGATCTCCACTCAGATATTTTAAGGCTGTAGATAAACCTGGTTCCTCAGCAGACCCAGATGAGAAAAAATACACAAAATGTTTAGAATTGATAAGAATCCCGATGGCCAGCTCATACAGCAAGTCAACCCCCTTACTTAGCATTTTACAGATTTTTTTTCAAACGGAGACTTAGAAACAGAAGCATCCTGGCCACACAGCTACCTAATGTCAGAGAGAGGGGTCAAGAGGGTGTCATATATGGGGACATTTGTAGGTTTCACCCTAGAAAAGTGTTACATCTGTCATGCAATAAGTCTGTTTCTTGTCTGCCTGGACTGTCTAGTCTCAAGCCTCCTAAGTGGCCTTGATTAGGTTCTCTGTGGTACCCTGATGTTTCTCCATTTGCTTTCAGCTGCAATGCGTGAGACACAGTGGAAATAAAACTCATCCAACATTTCACAAGAAAATGTGCTGCGATGCTTCAGAACTATGTCTCTCATCAGTACTCACACCAGCCATTCATATAACTTGCTTATGCATTTTAAATCAATCACATTATAAGCATAGATAGGTATAGATATGTAAAAATAATAGGGTATTTTTCATTTCTTGTAAGTCCAGAAAAAAAAAAATAACACATTTGAGAAACGCTTAAATTCAACAGAGAAAACTTACCTTAGAAAGCTGTTTTCTTATAGGACAAATTAATAATTTAATACTAGATGGTGAACCCTATCTTCATATTGTAATACTCTTTTTTAGTATGGTCCCTAAAATATCTGTTACACAATATCAAATATTTAGGTCAAAACAGAAGGTATCAGTGTGTCAATCCTTTAAAAAGGAACACTCAAGGCCACCATGATGTCTTTGAAATGGGATAGAAAAAAATGAAATTCTGAAAAATATGTATCAAAATGGCCTCTGCCTAATAAAAACCTAAGGGGAAAAACAATCCCAGATCCCACAGATTGACATGCACTCTTGGTAAATGCTTCCAATCAGTGGGATTTAAAAGTCAAGGGAGATAATCAAAGGATTTGAGGTTTCTCTGCTGCTGGCTACCTATCCAGTGAGCCTTGAGATTTCTCCTCTGCCATCTTTGTAGAACCATGATAAAATTAGGACTTTTGCATCCTTCAGTTGAAGATTTATGTACTGGGCTTCTGACCACATCAGATACAATTCAATAAAACCAAAACATATTTGCACTGGCTTGCATTCACATTAGCAAGCTTTCAAAAATACCTATTGAGATTTCACTTGAAAAGGAAGAAACTTCTCAAATGTTACAGTAAAGATTCTTGTGACAAAAGGAGCACAACTCCAAACTTTTAGATACAGACTCTTTCTTTTCTCTGTAGGCAGAAAAGAGAGAAAGAGAGAAAGAAAGGGCCCTGCAGATGAAAAGTTCTACTCACTCATCTGCTAATGTTCTGAGGTTATAAATATCCTTTTATTCCTCAATGTAGAACAAATGTGAGCAACCAGCCGATAACTTGAGAAAGCTATCTGGACTTTTCCTGAGAACTGTCATTCTCTGTGGTTTAGAGTCTGTGTTTTAGAGAAACATATGTCTTCTTTTCCTTGCCAGGGATTTCTTGTGTCTCAGGAAAGCCACAGAATATAGGGGAGCTTGTGGGCATCTATACCATTTATCACAGGGAAGCTTTGGATAGAGACGCTCTGTGATGTGTCAGACAGGGCTGGACACACCAGAAGGGAAGAAATAAGTGAAGTTGTTATCAGTGTTTAGTTACGGAAAGAATCCAGGAGTATCTAAACGGTAAAGTCTGTACATTGCTTCCAGATCGTGGAGTCAAATCTTACAGAAGTCATCCGGGCAATCAGATAGCTTGGTCGAGGCCACAGGAATTCACTGGAGTCTGCAGGCAGGCCCAGGTGGTCTAAGACTTCCCTGACATCATATGCGGTACTCTGTGTGTTTGTGTACATGTTCATCTTTCATGACTTCTATAATATGCAACTTGGAGAGTTGCCTTGTTTATTCAATAGGGACCGTGCTATTTCTGTGTAAAAGAAAATTCCCCAAACCTATTGGCTTAAAACAGTAAGAATTAATTGTTGTGCATGAGTCTATGGTCATCTACTGATATGCACCAGGCTTGGCCGATCAGAGAAGGGCCTGATCATGCATTCGTGGACAGCTGGTGGGATGTCTGGGAACTGGCAGGTCTGGGACAGCCTCACTCACAGGTCTGGCCGTTGCCCACCTGGGGCATTAGTGGTGACAGAGCCATGGGTCTTTCATTGTGCAGCAGGTTGGTTCAGGACCATGGAAACAGCAGTAGCAGGGTGCCAAGGGAGAGTAAAGCACTCAAAGCCCACTGAGGTCTAGGCGTGAAACCGGCACATTGCATTCTGACACGTTCATTTTGCCAACGCAAGTTGCAAAGCCAGCCTAGGTTCAAAAACTAGATAAACACACTCCACCTCTGGGTGAGAGAATATTCAAAATCACACTGCAAAGCTATGATACAGAGAGGAGTACAGAACTGAGAGAGTTTATGCAGTCTTCTCCGTCCCGTCATCCACACCCTTGCCGTGGCCTCATCGTGGGCACGCCGTACCCCCCACTCCTTGACTTTATATTTGTCCATGTGACTTGATTTGGCTAAGGGTGGAGGTCAAACCATCTGTTCTCAACGTAGGTCTTAAGAGGCCTGTGTGTTCTGCTTGCCCTGTCATACCTGCATTGCTCCAAACAAACAAACAAACAAACAAACAAACACATCCCAGAAGGAGGATGAGAGAAACGTGGAGCGAGACCTGGACATGCAGAATGACACTGCAGGGAAGATTACCCCTAACACCCCAGCCTGAAGACGAGACATCCTACCCGATCCACAGATCTGTGAGAATAAATGGCTAGAGCTTAAGCCATTGAGGCTGGGGATGATTTGCTACACAGTGTTATAGGCAACAGTGGTAACAGCCAGATGATATTGGAAGGATATTGAAATGCCGAAGACAGACAAGGGCTCTTCCCTCATGGGGCTGAAACTCCATTGGGAAGAGATACACCATAAACAAATAAAATAGAATTATGTCAAATATAATTAGTGCTATGAATAAAGTAAAGTTAATAAGAGTTTGGTAAGGGGTTTCTTTCCTTAAGGTGACTAAGAACTTATGAGGCAAACTTCTGTTTTCGTTTTTAAATACATATGGGGGACAGCAACATAGCCTCAGTCACAGAAGCCTGTGTTATAGAAAATGGTTGTCACTTTACTACAATTTTTTTTCCCACATCTTTATTGGAGTATAAATGCTTTACAATGGGGTGTTAGTTTCTGCTGTACAACAAAGTGAATCGGCTCTATGTATACACGTATCCCCATATCCCCTCCCTCTTGCGGCTCCCTCCCTCCCACCCTCTCTATCCCACCCCCTAGGTGGTCACAGAGCACGGAGCTGATCTCCCTGTGTTACGCAGCTGCTTCCCACGAGCCATCCATCTTTTTTTTTTTTTTTTTGCGGTACGCGGGCCTCCCTCTGCCGCGGCCTCTCCCGCTGCGGAGCACAGGCTCCGGACGCGCAGGCGCAGCGGCCACGGCTCACGGGCCCAGCCGCTCCGCGGCACGTGGGATCCTCCCGGACCGGGGCGCGAACCCGGTTCCCCTGCATCGGCAGGCGGACGCGCAACCGCTGCGCCACCAGGGAAGCCCCCATCCATCGTTTTTAAGCTTCCCCAATCCCTAAACTTCAGCTATAGCTCTGATGATTCTCAATCGAGGGGTTTCATGTTAGCGCAGAGGCATAAAGTGAAGAGCATTCGGCAAGCTACCCAACAGACACAGTTTTAGATTACATAAATATAATCTAAAGCACTACAGTAGACTGTAAGGAAACAGTGCTGCTAATTCGACTTTTTATAATGAGCAAGGTAGGATTTATGTACGCTCAGTGTTTTACCTTCTTGGTCTCCGATGTGCAAATTGAATTTGACGCGCCACCGTGCCGAGCTCAAACGCACCATTAGGCTTTACTGAAACTGAGTAATTACCACTTCTTGGCTAGAGATACAATTGCCAAACAAAGGGAAGACGTCTTAGAGCGATGTTAGCTTGGCTGCCAATAATAAGCATCGGAGAAGAGAACAAAGCTTCCTTACCTACCGTAACTCTGTTTCATCCCTTCACAGATCTGATCGATGCAACCCGGAACTAATAGGATGCGGGACGGACCTGGGGTAACGCAAGCTGTGTAAACACAGTCCTCGACCACCACTGCTATTCTGTGCAGAGTGTGGCCAGGTCCACATGCAAATGACCCAAAGACCTGGTCATTTCTACGCCCTGCCTTCTGCCTGGGACAGGCAGACATTCAGTCCCATCTGTTTCCATCCTTTGGACCTTGAACTATTTCATTAAAACATTCCCATGAAAATAGCTCCCGATTCAACATTTTCATTAGTTTCTTAGCTCTCGGAGACCAACAGCTATCAGAAGTAGTGATATGTTAAAAATTAATTGCTGGGTAAATATTTGGGAAATTATTCTATTTGCAAACAAATCTCTGGTACTACCAACTAGGGTTTCTGTTTCCTAGCTCAAAATCTTCTGGATTAAGGACATCTGCAGGAAAATAAATCCACAACTTCTTAAGACATCATTTATTGCGATTGCTATTTCATGCCAATCTCGGAGTCACAACCTTTCCTTTGGATATAATCGTACAGCCATTATACATCCCACCGACAATTATTTTCACGGAAGAAAAAGCAGTAACTAGGTTGCTTCAAATCATTCAGAAAAGCATCTGTTGCCAGGAGCTGAGGCAGCCACATAATCGTCGCGGAGCCCAGGGGCAACAGGTGAGCTATCAAATCCTGTTATTCTCCAGCAGGTTGAAAGTCATATTTTATTCGAAATCTTTTCTGGGTTTGGACTGTTACGAAGACTCCCAGAAGGAGAATGTGCCCCAACCAGACCCAGGCTCAGCTCGTGCCTGCAGTTATGTTATCCTTTTCTGATGACATGGTCCCACCAAACACACACTGAAGTAGCGTTTGTGTCTGGCACCTGCGTCTGTCTGGCTCTGATGTAGGGTAGAGGCCACAAGGGCTTGTGCTGGCCCTGAATTAGGAATACCTGTTATTCTGAAGAAAATCCTAAGCACCAGAGGAAAAAGAGGAGATGACTTGGAAAGCTCTTTAAATTACACTCAAGTTGAGAGGCCTGAGGAGTGGTGACGGGCAGGCGGAGGGGTGGAAAGATGAGGGGACTAGCGAGGAGGGAGAGAGGCAGCCACGCCGTAGGTCTGTTGCTCCAGCTGCAGAGCTGTGAGCTCCTCGGGGATGCCATCGCTCCCGTCACCCACCCAGAGGTTGTTCAAATGTTCTGCAGAGGAGGTCACAGCTCTCGACCGCACTGGCTGCTTCTCAGGACGGCGGGACTCCTCTCTCCGGCCCACGGGGCCCTCAGGCACCAGGCTCCCCAGTTCTCCTAGCACATGTGACAAAGACATTTACAAAGACTGCCACCTACCCCTTCCCTTAAAATTCTTCTCGGGCTTCCCTGGTGGCGCAGTGGCTGAGAGTCCGCCTGCCGATGCAGGGGACGCGGGTCCGTGCCCCGGTCCGGGAGGATCCCACGTGCCGCGGAGCGGCTGGGCCCGTGAGAGTGGTTGCGCGTCCGCCTGCCGATGCAGGGGAACCGGGTTCGCGCCCCGGTCCGGGAGGATCCCGCATGCCGCGGAGCGGCTGGGCCCGTGAGCCGTGGCCGCTGGGCCTGCGCGTCCGGAGCCTGTGCTCCGCAACGGGAGAGGCCACAACAGAGGGAGGCCCGCATACCACACACACACACACACACAAAAAAAAAAAAAAAAAAAAAAGAGAGGTTATAGGGAGCCTCTCTGACCGGTTTAGGCCAGAACTTTGAGACTGACTCCGGGGGCCATGCGTGTTTTTAGAACCACACCTGAAAATCACTCTACCCAGTTACTCGTTAATAGCTTCTAGTTGATTTTAATTCCCAACATGGCTACTGGTCACATACTGTTATCTCTTACGGTAAAAGGAAATGGACGTCAAACAAAGAACAATGGACAGGGAACAGAAGTCTTGGGTCTTAATCTTGAAACTGGTCCTAAACAGCAATGTGGCCTTGTCAAGTCACTTAATTCCTTGGGCCTCAATCTCTTGAAATAGGGTGTTCTTGATTAAATTTCTGAGTTCCCTTCGAGCTGAAAATTGGTGTTTGTGTGTATATGTCTACTTTATAGTAACCAAATAAATCACCTAAAATTAATCACACTCCAGGTTTAAATGATTCCACCATCAACTGGAGTTCAGCAACATTTGTCCTGCACCTGGTTTAATGTTCCGATTTTAATGTGAATTTTCATCATGACAATTTTCAATACAGATATTCCTATTTTCTACAGTGAAAACCTGGTCCCATTTAATAACTTCTGTAAACAGAAAGGGAGGAAAGAAAATTTTGTGTTCAACCTAAGGATTAAACTGCAAAAAAAAAAAAAGGACAGAGCAGACACAGTTAGAAATAGAACTGGCCAAAACAAAAACATCAATCACGTCTTCCAAAAGTGTTCATCTTACACCCTGATGCTCAACCGTGCTCTTGCCCATCTTCTGACGTGCCCATCTTCTCCTCTCCCTCTCACTTCCTCCCAAAATTTCCCTGTTGGCATCAGTTTAGGTCTCTGAGGCTACTGCCCAAAAGCCAATGAGGAAGAGCTTGCTGGTTTGGCGTTCTAACTCTGTTCTTGTTTTCTCAAAAAACAAAAAAAATCATATGTAGCAACAGATAAGACATTTGAGGATAGATGTTACGGCACCCCTTCCTCATGAATGCCCTAGTAAAAGTTTTGCCAAGCTTTGAGTCACTTTTTAATACAAGCTCCTTCTGTGGTTTCTGCTTGCAGGTGACAAAGGTGTTCCCAGTGGAGAACAGGGGCAGTCAAAGCTGACTCTATGGAACTCATGGGGAGGAGTCTGCAGGGGGAATGGCTGGGGAACTTGCACATAGTAAATCCTCAATAAATGGCTGGAGAATTACAAATTGAAACCATAATTTGATGTGCAAAGATATTGGTTAACAAGTTCTACTAAGAATCTTGATGAGGGCTTCCCTGGTGGCGCAGTGGTTGAGAGTCCACCTGCCGATGCAGGGGACGCGGGTTCGCGCCCCGGGTCCGGGAGGATCCCACGTGCCGCGGAGCGGCTGGGCCCGGGAGCCGTGGCCGCTGAGCCTGCGCGTCCGGAGCCTGTGCTCCGCAACGGGAGAGGCCACGACAGTGAGAGGCCCGCGTACCGCAAAAAAAAAAAAAAAAAAAAAAAAAAAGAATCTTGGTGAGCATTGAAAAGCACCATTAATGCCAGCTGAGAACTCTGGAATAGCGTCATCATTTCCTAATGAAGCTCGGAAGCCTGATTCGTTTTGTTCATTTTCATCCCCGCTTGAGAGTTTTATAAATGTACCCCATGTCCTGCCCAACCAAAACTAATCGTGAGCCATCCTGCTGTCACATTATATTTCTTCAATTTGGGAATAAGTTAAAAAGGGGTAATATGACCCCAAAACTATAGGATAAGGCACCACACTGGAAACATTTTAAGTATTAAAGTAATAACATACATCTACACCAACGTTCTATTCTGAAAAGCTACCACTTTGATGTGCTAACTTTTACAACCTCTTAGAACACGATGGTGATAGACGTTAAGATTTTATTTTCAATGTTACTAAAATCACCATGAAAATGTCCCTACTTAGATTAATAGACTAAGTCCCGACATTAAGAACACCAAGCGGAACAATAGTACATCTATTCAAGGACCCCTGTTTTTATACGATCTCTGTGCTACACACTCAGTCTCATTCTACTTAGGATAGTCATATTTCTTCATTAGCTTGTTTGTCCATAGGTTTCCAAATTAAATGCAATTACTTAAAAGGAATCAATAACACAGCTAAGACAGCTCAGACCGTGGTTGGTTCCTAAAATAATTCTCAATCTGTTTTACCAGAATAATGTCTAGTCAAGTTTGAAGAATATTTTAAGAGGCCCTAAATCAGATTAAGTACTGGCTTTCGGATCTTGCTATCTCGGAATGCTGCCAGATAGCAATCTCTGTGATTGAGTCATTCTCCGTTAGGGGAGCTTGTTCCGATGATGTCCAAATGACTCATGGCTTCTAATTCTCTTAAAAAGAGCCATGAGACCTGCAACGTTAATTACATTATGGGACAGAGTGGAGGAGTACTTAATAGAGCTGGATCCAAATTATGCGTCGCAGGCCCCTGTCTGCAGAGTCATTTGGGGCTGTAGATTTGTCCTCACAACGAAGGCATCTTGCTCTCATGGCACCAGGGTTGTTAGTTTTTCACTTTGCAAATATATTTTTAACAAGGGAAATACCAGCTAACATGGCCAGAGTAATGGGAAGGCGTGCAATGTGTCCTCCTCTGGCTGCAGGAAAAACCGCCAGGCTGGGCAGTAGCTGCTGGGCGCCTAGATGGACTACGTGGTATAGGCTCCATTCTGAAAGGAGCGTATTATAGGAAACGGTCGTTTCCTCCGAGCGTGAGTGATAAATCTAGTGGACAGCCTGCTCCGGACAACGTTTGTTTGATGGAAGAAGATTTTGCTATGCCTTACCCAGACACTACCCACATCAATCAAGGACGGTTTGATTTCTGTGTTCTTAAAGGAATGACACAAAGGAGTTTTGTTTAGTGAAATTTATCTGGGAATACTGAGCTGTAGCCACAAGAAAATCTTTTCCGCTTCTCATTGCATACCCGGCTTTGGTGGACATGTGTCTTTGCTGACAGAAAGGAATCAGATTACATCAATCCGAGACCTACGTTCCCTGTTGCTGTGTGCAAGTTGTACGGACAATGGGCTCTCCTCTCCACTTACCCAGAGCCTGCTGGGTCATGAGTGGTCAAATGCTTTGAGAGGGTCTTGGGTTTTTCCAGGCTCATAGAACTCATTTAGTTTAATTCTGTTAAAGAAGAAAGACAACCCCCAGCACCACCTGAGTTCGAGGAGCAGCTTAGAGACAGGAGACAATATGAATCAATACCAGCTAATTAATCTGCAGGCTTTTCTAGGTACAAACCCGTGAAACCAGAGCCAGGATGCTGGACTCTGCTGAGTTCGCGATCCCACCACCTCAGACCTTCTGAGTAACAGCAGACAAAGGGAGGGGACCACGGAGAATGGCTTTCCTGAAGCAGGGAGACCACTACCGTGGGAGAGAAAGCCCAGCATCTGAGACAGGGCGAGAAGGGAGAGGAGCAACAGGAGAGTTTCTGGAGGGATGGAAACAGTGGTCATAGTAAAAACACAGCCTGGGGATTACAAGCCACTTTTAAGCCTATTCTGCATAGACTCCCATAGCCCTGGGGAAAGTCACAATAGTTTTATTTCACTTTATCTAAACTACAGAAATAGTTCATAAAAATATAGAAAGAGTAGAATTAAAGCAAAAGTACTCCTTAACTGACCTCCCTCAAATTCCAGGAACCTCCCCAGGGGTCACCTTCGTGATCGGGTTAGTACCTCTCCAGGCCTCCTCAGATGCTCGGGGGCTGGGGGGAGTGAAATCAAAAGCCAGCCTGTGCCCACATGCTGAAATGGGTGCCCTAGCATGAGGCTGCCACTGCCCAGAGGAAGTTACCCCTCTTCTAGTCCATCGAAGACAAGCAGTGGCTCGGGACTCTTCCAGGATCTTTGCTGTGCATTTATACGCATTTATATGATTCAGATACATCATTTAGTTTTTTATTAGGCATGTGGTTTTGAAACTTGCTTTTTAAGTTTATTTATTTTTTTCTTGCGGTTTTATTGAGACATAATTGGCATACAGCACCGTGTAAGTTTAAGGTATATAGCATGATGCCTTGACTTGCATATATCATGTAATAATTATCACAATAAGTGTAGTGAACATCCATCATCACATGTAGATATAAAATTAAAGAAATAGAAAAACATTTTTCATGCGATGAGAACTCTTAGGGTTTCCTCTCTCAACAACTTTAATGTGTAACACGTATCAATGAATTCAGTAAAGCTGCAGGATGTGAAATTAATATACAGAAATCTGTTGAGTTTCTATACACCAGCAACAAACTATCAGAAAGAGAAATTAAGAAAACAATGCCATTTACAACTGCATCCAAAAAAATAAAATAAAATACCTAGGAATGGATCTAACTAATCAGGTAAAAGACCTGTACTCCAAAAACTATAAGACACTGATGACAGAAATTGAAGATGACACAAACAAATGGAAAGATATACTGTGCTCATGGACTGGAAGAACTAATATTGTTAAAATGGGGACTTCCCTGGTGGTCCAGCGATTAAGACGCTGCAGTTCAAATGCAGGGGGCGAGGGTTCGATCCCTGGTCAGGGAACTAGGGTCCCACATGCCACGTAGTGTGGCCAAAAAAACCAAAAAATAAACAAAAAAAATTTTTTTTAAATTCTTAAAATGTCCATACTACCCAAGGCAATCTTCAGATTTAAAGCAATCCCTATCAAAATACCAATGGCATTTTTTCACAGAACTAGAACATGTAGCTTGCTTTTTCAACACAAAAGTATATCTTGGAAGCTTGTCCAGGTCAATAAAATATAGGATGACCTCATCCTTTTATCTGCATTTTTTATATTGACCTATAACCAAGACTCCCCCCCCCTGCAAAGTCAATTTAGGCTGTTTCCAACATTTTGCTACTACAATTGATAAGGTGAACATCCTTGTCCATGAAACTGTTTTCATGAGGTGTGCTGGAGGATGGGGGATGGGGTAGTTTTGTTTGCAGAACATCCCACAGGCCGCCAGGGGGTCAGTGGTAGCATCACGGAGGACAGGGTTCTGTCCAGGTAAGGGGGGCCTGGACCTCTTACCTCGTGTGCTCTGTGTCCAAAAAGCGCCTGTGCGCTAAGCCCCAGGGATGTGCCACCATCTGCAGAGGTGACACCACATCCGGCCCAGGAACGGTGTGAATGGCGGACACAGGAAGAGAGAAGATTAAACCCACCAAACCCCCCTTCTCCAGTTGCCTGAGGACCCACTGTCTTGCTTCTCTTCGCGTTCCTGGAAATACTCACAAATTACCACGGTGTCCACAGCCCCCATGACGGCTTGGAAACATTCTGCAACATTAAATAGCAAATATCGTTCTTTAAGATTTCACTACACCCTTCTGAGTGAGCAGGTACATGGCTAGGTTTCTCCTCAGCCTGCATTCTTTGTACAAGTCACCTGATTTGGAAGTGACTATCAAAGAGAAGACTACAAGAGTGACCAAGAAGCTCAAAATCCAATCTCTTTTTAAAGGCCTTCAGCCAGTACATCAAAGACCTTCCTTACACTGGGCCATTGAATGGGCACTGCTACAGTCATAGGGAAAACTGTTTCTAAACTTTCTTGGAAGATGAAGAAAAATGTGAAGAATGAAGAAAGGGACGAGAACTGCAGTGTCTCTGTCCACAGAGAGTGGATGTCAAAGGGCTGTCTGGCCTGTGACACGAGGGTTCTACACTGTATCCTCAGGTCTCTGGAGAGAAAATGCTATTTCCTGAAAAGAGATATGGACTGGCTTCTCCACTGTCACCACAAACACAGACTGGAGGTTGCTGGTGTAATTTTACTTTTATTGTGTATTTGACTCCTAATTGTTTCACGGCTGTGCAGAAAAGAAGTAACATAACAGGCCTGAACAGCATCTTCTGACAAGCCTGCTTACAAGGCTGGCCCTTGGCTGGCAACCGGGAAGTCTGGGGAGAGTTCCCATGGTTAACCGGTAAGAGGGGTTCGCTGAGCCCAAACGATTTGTACAAATTGTATGGTTTATGGCCAACACCTGACTTTCTTCTGGGCCTCTGAAATTTGGCTGTGTGCCAAACTGAGGGTGCCCATGTGACGAGCCTCCAATAAAACCTGGGAGCTTAGTCTCTAAGGAGCTTTCTTGGTTGGGAGCAGTTCACGCTGTCGTCACAACTTGCTGCTGGGGGCATTAAGTGCATCCTATGGGACTCCCTTGAGAGATGACTGAAAGCTTGTGCCTGGTTTCCCCCTTCCCTCACGTGCCTGTTTCCTTTGCTGATTTTGCTTTGCCTTCTTTCACTGTAATAAATCATGTCCATGAAAAAAAAAATTTCACTACATACATATGTATATATGTAGCTCTAGACATACCAGGTAGAGAATAATACTGATTCTTTGTAATGGCAACTAGATGGACATTGAACTAACTTATGGTTAGTTTACTTTTTTTTTTTTTTTTGTAGTACGCGGGCCTCTCACTGTTGTGGCCTCTCCCATTGCGGAGCACAGGCCCCGGACGTGCAGGCTCAGCGGCCACGGCTCCCGGGCCCAGCCGCTCCGCGGCACGTGGGATCCTCCCGGACCGGGGCACGAACCCGTGTCCCCTGCATCGGCAGGCGGACTCTCAACCACTGCGCCACCAGGGAAGCCCCGGTTAGCTTACTTTTACAAATGTATATACTCCTACAAAAATCTTATAAACTAATAATATTTAATTTAAAAATTTTAAGTAAATATAATCTTTCTAAAATAATTTTTATTTAAAATTTTGGTAGATGTTATTATATTTTACCTTTCAATTTTAATAACCATTTTGAGTACTTAAAATATACAAAAATTCTAACTTTAGCTTTAGTTTACATTTTTATAAACATATATTCAAGTTTTACATATTTTCAATCCCATTACATTTAATTTTTAATCTAAGACTTTCAATAAGTTAAATGAAATCCTGAATAACATAGTGATCTTGCTAAAATAAAGATTAAAAATAAATGTATATATGTAGCTCTAGACATACCAGGTAGAGAATAATACTGATTCTTTGTAATAGCAACTAGATGGACATTGAACTAACTTATGGTTAGTTTACTTTTTTTTTTTTTTTTTGTATTACGCGGGCCTCTCACTGTTGTGGCCTCTCCCATTGCGGCGCACGGGCCCCGGACGTGC
>NC_041225.1:24438859-24479612 GCF_002837175.3 Physeter macrocephalus
TACGCGGGCCTCTCACTGTTGTGGCCTCTCCCATTGCGGAGCACAGGCCCCGGACGTGCAGGCTCAGCGGCCACGGCTCCCGGGCCCAGCCGCTCCGCGGCACGTGGGATCCTCCCGGACCGGGGCACGAACCCGTGTCCCCTGCATCGGCAGGCGGACTCTCAACCACTGCGCCACCAGGGAAGCCCCGGTTAGCTTACTTTTACAAATGTATATACTCCTACAAAAATCTTATAAACTAATAATATTTAATTTAAAAATTTTAAGTAAATATAATCTTTCTAAAATAATTTTTATTTAAAATTTTGGTAGATGTTATTATATTTTACCTTTCAATTTTAATAACCATTTTGAGTACTTAAAATATACAAAAATTCTAACTTTAGCTTTAGTTTACATTTTTATAAACATATATTCAAGTTTTACATATTTTCAATCCCATTACATTTAATTTTTAATCTAAGACTTTCAATAAGTTAAATGAAATCCTGAATAACATAGTGATCTTGCTAAAATAAAGATTAAAAATAAATGTGTTGGGCTTCCCTGGTGGCGCAGTGGTTGAGAGTCCGCCTGCCGATGCAGGGGACACGGGTCCGTGCCCCGGTCTGGGAGGATCCCATATGCCGCGGAGGGGCTGGTCCCGTGAGCCATGGCCGCTGGGCCTGTGCGTCTGGAGCCTGTGCTCCGCAAAGGGAGAGGACACAGCAGTGAGAGGCCCGCATACCGCAAAAAATAAAATAAAATAAAATAAAAAATAAAAAAATAAATATGTTGTACAAGAGAAGACACCGCAGTGAGAAGTCCGTGCACCACAACGAAGAGTAGCCCCCACTCGCCGCAACTAGAGAAAGCCCGTGTGCAGCAATGAAGACCCGATGCGGCCAAAAACAAATAAATGAATAAATTTATTTATTTTTTTAAAAAAATGCAGTACTGCATTCTATTAAATATACAGATGTGTTGTAAACACAGTAGTGTGTGCATTACATATAACTTTATTTTATTATCCATCTGAGCATTGCTGACCCATGAACAGAACACCCAGGCATGTATTGGGTTGGCCAAAAAGTTCGTTCGGGTTTTTCCATAAGATGTCATGGAAAATTTTTTTGCCAAGCCAATACACTCATAACAGCAAAACTCAGTTCTCTTTGATATTCTGCAGACTTTTAGTTATATATACTTATATTTTTGCTTTGAAGCTGTGATTTGTAAAGACAGAAGATTATACAAGTGTCTACATACGCACGTCTACATATACATCTATATATTCATTAGCTTGATTTATAACTTTAAATATTTAGGCACATGGTCCTCTGCTTGTGCTCTTATCCTGCCCCTTGCAGGTGTCTTGGCCTGCCTGACACTGCTCATTTCCAATATTTTGTTTTATTTTGTGTATTTATATATTTGCGTTCCACTGATTTTCGAAAAGTTTCAGAGATAATTCACAATAAAAACATCCACATGCGTATACAGTGTGGTCAAAACTAGTCATTAGAATCTACAGTGGGTTTGCCAAAAATATCCACTGTGGAAAAATATTATTAAACTGTATTAAAATATAAAAATTGCTAGAAAGTCAGGCTCAAAGAAGAGAAGAATTTGAGGAATTCAATGACTTCTCACTTTCCTGCTGTGCTTCCTGTTAGCCTGAGCCTGAAGGGAAGCAGTTATACATTTCTCCTTCATAGAAAGTGAGAAACACAGATTTCCCAAGAAAACCCAAATTCTGAAAGAAGTTTCACAGCAACACTTTTATAGCAAATGTTAATAATGGGTAATATGTACGGCTTTTATTTTTGGTGAAGACTTACAACAAGAGTTGAATCAGTTAAAAATCAAGTTAGTGAAAATGATTCTGTTGTCCACCGAGCCACCTTCCGGTGGCCCAACGCAAGAGAGACCCAATTTTGTTTTTCAGAGAAAAACAGGAGTGTGCCATCACCCACAAATATGATGGTGGTTTTCTAAATGCCTGGTGAATTGTCCCGGTTAGCATCGTGTGAGCGCCGCTCCTGGCTGCCACACGCACCGTGAGTCCTCCACACACACACCTGCAGAGCTGAGTAAGAGCCGTCCCTCCAGGACGTAAACGGACCCTTGGTGGCGGCTGTGACAGAACGCTCTTTGGGGCATCCCGCCGGGAGCCACATCCCCTTGCTGGGAAGCTCTGTGTCCCCGCCCGGAATTCGGGGAACGCTGCTGCTGATCTGGGGCACAGCGTCTCACGCGTTTTAGCGTTATTTTGCTTTTCTTCTTCCATTTCCCCAAAGCTCTTGGTCTGGGTCCTGGAGCAGAACACTTTTTTGATAAATTGACCAGTGTATGGGCTAAGTTAGATTAAAAGAGCCTTTGGCTGCCAACAAATCCATTTAGAGACTTAAAAATATTTACCTCTTGCTAAATATGACAAGCTCTGCACATTTAGTCAGAAGGACAAATTTTTCTCAAGGAGTTGCAGTGCGCTGGAATAGTTTCCACGGTATGAAATATAACCTAATGTTCTAAAAGAAAAACATTGTGAGGCATTTATCATTCCATCCCCTGCCCCCTCAAAAAAGAAAAAAGAAAAACCGTTTTCCAGCTTTGACTCATCACCTAGGTCCCAAGCTACTACTCAATGCAAATCTCTTGACCACACACACCACCCACTCTCAGCGGGTCCTAGCTAGGCTGCACACTTTGGAAATGTTGATTGAAGTGCTGCCTTTTTATACACCTCGTTTCTCACGGATAACAGCTATGAGGATTCGTCTTGGGATCAAAATAGAACATTTCGATGCTAGACTCGACCTTACCACTGTCTGTAACTGCCAAAACAAAAACTGATGGGAGACAGATCATCTTGTTAAAAGAGCTTCGCTTCAGTGGCCTGGAACCTGCAAGCGTCGTTCAAAACAATACAGACACAGTAAATACGGCTTTTCCTTATGAAGTCAAGTCCATGAGCTCATTAACCACGGACAGGCATTGGGTCTCACATAAGTAAGATCGCTTTCAGTAGATTGTTTGAGGGCAAAACCATCTCACGATTTAAGGATCCTGTATAGGATACATTTTATTTTATTGGGTTGGCCAAAAAGTTCATTCAGGTTTTTCCGTAACGTCTCCAACACTATCGGAAATAAATATTTGAAGGATAAAATGGTACTTCAGTATATCATTATTGCCAATTTACAGTCATGTTCGTTTTGATTCAAACTTTTCATCTTATTTAGAGCTCTTATAATGACATGGAGCAGAGATTTCACAACAAGACACTATATACGGGGCCACCTTTTCTCTTCACATACAAGTCAGCCAGGAGCACCGTTTCAAGCCGGCCCTGCTGTGCGGTAGTGACCGTAACCGCGGAAGCGGGCGTTTGTATTTCCACCAGGCAGACCCGTAAGGACGTTCGCTCGTGCGTCCACAAACGCTGACTGCGTGCCGGTTTCCTACGGGGACTGGGCACAAAGTTCCATTCGACAGGGGCCGCATCATGCCTTAGGGAACGGGGTTTCAGAAGCCCTCGCCCTGGTTTTCTAGCCCTCTGCCTTCGGGAAGTATTGGCGAGGTCCCAGCACCCAGGTTTCCTCTACTATTCCATTTCCCCACGCCGCAGAGAGAGAATCTGATGACAGAAACTAGTTCAAGTCCTGCTGGTACGCATACAAACGTGATTTTATATGAAGAGCTCAAGGTCCTAACCCTTGATTTTCTCTCCCTGGCCAGAAGACAATGACTCAAACAATAACGAGGAAGGGACACGCCAGAAGCCAGACCCCGAGGTCTCTGTGAACTGGGGACGACCCACTGCCCCGTCAAGGATACCCTTTCCCGGGAGAGCCTGGCTTTTGCTATGGGCTGAATTGTGTCTCCCCAAAATGCACATGTTGAAACCCTAACCCCCAGTATGACTCTTCCTTGGAGACAGGACCTTTAGGAGTTAATTCAGGTTAAATTAGGTCATAAGGGCGAAGCTCTCATCCACTAGCACTGTGGCCCGATAAAAAGAGGAAGAGAGAAATCTCTCTTCACCGCGGAGAACACAGCAACAAGCCAGGAAGAGCATCCTCACCAGGAGACGAACCCTGCTGGAACCTCCACCCTGGACTTTTGAGCCTCCAGAAGAGTGAGAAGATAAATTTCTGTTGTTTGAGCCATCCAGACTATGGTATTTTGTTATCCAGCCCAAGCCGACTAAGACAGCTTTCATCAGGGGTTTTGTCAGAAGGAAGATAAAAATTTACTGTGAAACTGAAGGAGCCCTGGAGGAAGCTGGAATATTGTACAAAGTGTCCCAACCTGACAAATAATATTAGCTGTTATTTACTGAATAATTAAAGCCAGGCACCGTGCTTTGCGGGCGGGCGCACGCGCGCGCGCACACACACACACACACACACACACACGATCACATTAAGTCCTCAAAGTAACCCTATCAGATTGATAGTATCTCCCCCATTATACTAACTGATGAAACTGAGTCTCAGGAATGCTGATCCATTTGCCAAAATATACACAACTAGCGGGTCCGAGATTTAAAGCCAAACCCCCAAGGTCTACCTTTTCGGCCATTAATTTACAGTGATTCTAGGCAGAGCACCTGTCTTTGGGGTCACCTAAGGATGCCTTTTGTGCTCTGTGCCTTCAAACCAATCAGAACCAGCCTGACCCCAGGTCCCTGTCGAGCCCAGATGTGTCCATTTCAGTCAGTGTTGGGCCCTGGGAGGAGGAAAGCCCCTCAAATCGGGGTACGTAGGAAGCTGCAAACCCGACCTGCATATATTCTGTCTTTTCAATATTCACCAACAAGATAAACTCCTGAATGGACTGTGGGGAAACCTCTGGGGACCCAGCACAGAAGCATCTGAAAGGAGTCACCAAATCATACTGTTACGGGTTTTGCCTTTTTCCAGCCTCCGTAATCATCACACTTCCACTGCCTGGAGGAAAAGCCCCCGAGCACAGAGTCCAGTGCAGAGAACCAGGGAACTCGCCCGCTTAGCATCTCAGGGGCCACCCGCTCGCAGGCTCTGAGCGAGTCAAGCTGTCTTTCCGGGCAGCATCCTTTCTGTCCTGAAGCAACAGTGCATGGCTGGAAACTTAACATCATCCAGTTAATGCAAAATATTTCCTCTGCCCCTAGCTGAGCCTGCTCTGAATATGTGCCAAAATAGCTATTAGCAGTGATTAAAAGTGAGACGCCCGAGCTGAGATTCCGTCAGGAGCAGAGAGAGAAGTGCCTTTCCACCCTGGGCTCATCAACACTGATGAAGGCTGGGTAAGGAGCCTGGTCAGGCGTGGAACAAAGACCCGCAGAGAAAGGGCTCAAGAGCGTTTCTTCTGATTAACCCACCAGATGCACGTGGTATGGAAAAGTCAAGCAGAGTATTCTGTCATCTCGCTCTTTTTGAGGAGGGGCCAGAGACGAAACAAAGCAAAATCCTAACTCTGTCTATTGTAAATGGACTTCATCTAATTTGGAAACAAAGCCAGTTCAAACTACTGTCACTGGCGTGTCATCAAGCCTGGACTCACCTGACTGTGGGTAGCAGCCCATGCTGAGAACTATGGAACTCGAGGAAAACGCGTCCCACAACGGTGCTGCCTCGGCTCTTCCCGGGAGCATCCTAGACTCGCCACAGCCACAGGACCGTATCTAGAAGACACAGAGGGCAGCGTGCATCCTGTATTCCAGCCTAATTTGTTGGGTCCTGACAACCTTAACATTGAAACCTGGGCTAGTCTTCCTGGAACAACCAACCTAATTCTGGGGAAAGGTTAACATCAGGCCAGAGCTGATCTTCTCATGGTAATACTTGAAAATGGAGTTAAGAAAAGTATGGAATGCTGTGTCCGTCTTGTTTGCTGTGTACGTTTTTTTTTCTGCAGGGAGGCACCTGAATTTGGGGAGCTGTGAGCTGTCACAGCTCTGTTTTAGAACAATGCAAACATGGTGGGAAACGTGAGGTGGCTCCCACACTGTCATCCACGGCTGGTCCCCGTGTCCCACACCAATGAGGGCACGAAAGATCCGGGGTAACACCCTGCCGTGTGAGGCTGGAATGCCGCGTGGACTGTGTTGGACGCCTCTCTAAGGCGACGTGCATATGCTGTATGAGATTAATCCCTATTGCTGCTTCTTGAGTTCGGTCGCCAGCTGGAGTGAACCCCTACCGCAATGCCGTTGACCAGCTTTCCTTTCATCACGGCAACATCTGGGGGCCAAATGAGCCACATTCATTCCATTTTGTGATTTCAGTTAGCCCAGAAATTGACTTAGAAATCCCAGGTAAGCTTGGTGTTCCCGTTGACTTTGGACCTGCCTTATTTTCCCAGGAATCAAGGGGAGAGGCAGCCAGAAGGGCTGAGGATTTTCCAAATTTGATCCACTTCCCAGTCAAATGTTCAGAACTGAGCGATAACACAGGGACTTCCCCAGTGGTCCAGTGGGTAAGACTGCACTCCCAATGCAGGGGGCCCAGGTTCCATCCCCGGTCAGGAAACTGGATCCCACACGCATGACACAACTAAGAAGAGTCCACAACCCCGTGTGCCTCAGCTAAGACCCGGTGCAGCCTAAATAAATAAATAAATAGATGACGACACAGAGAAGACCCACACAGGACCCTCTTTTTATTCATTGCAAATTATGAGTCTGTCATCTTGGACCCTTTTACACTGTCGTCATACACAGTAATCCTGGGAGTTACCACACAGTTATCTCTGAAATACAAACTAGCATAACTGATGTTCACAGAAGCTGTGCCCGCGCAAGGGACTGATCTCAAGCTTAGAAGAGGTGGTGGCTTCTCTGAAGAGAGAGCACAGTCACAGCAAAGATAACACATTTAATGTTACCCGACATCACCATACATATTCTCACATCATAGGCTTCGTGAAAGTGGGGAGAGAACTACATTAGCCCTCAAAATGAGGCTCAGTGTACCAGTCAAGTGTCCAGTCAGGAAAATGGAAACCACTATTTTTGCTACTTGCCATGTCAGAGAAGCTGATTCACAGGAACCCACTGGAAGGTCACGACAAACCTCACGCCCCATCCACCTGTGGGTCCACCAGCAGCCGCCAAAGGACAGGAATGGTCTCCCTTTCTTTTTCAGCTTCCAAATAGCATTCAGGTGACTCTTACTGGTGAAATGTAGGCCAGAAATGTCAAAGGAATGTGGAAAATATCATTTTCAGGTTTCTAGCCATTTGGGACACAAGGTAGAGTTTAGAAGATTTGAGATGGTTCTAAGTATCAATGGACAACATCTAGCAAACTCAGAAAGAAAGACAAACCACCCCAGGAGGTATCTGCCTAAACTATATCATTGAAAGGTAAAGGTCTAGAGAGAGCGGCCAATTATAAAATGAACAAGATGATAATACAAAGCCTGGCAAGTAGGTAAACAACTGAAAGAAAGATAATGGAGGAAGGAAGGAAGGGAGAAAAATAACAAAAGAAAAGTGAGGAACTAAGAAGAACTCATTCTGGAAGAAAACATTACCCAGGGGAGGGGAAAAAACCTACAAACGCTTTAAGCTATAGAAGAACTTAAGAATACAAACTCAATAAAACTCAAAGAATTCCAAATCTAGATGATCAAACAAAGGAATAAGAAGAAAAGAAAAAAAAATCTTAGAGTGAAGAAAGAAGCTGAAATTAAAAGGCCAGTAGAGATTTAACTGTTGTATTAGAAAAAGGATATAAATAGACTTGCTACAAATCCAATTACTGAAATTCAGGAGAAGCCTAAGATAATAGCAGGGAAGGTAGAAGAAACATGGAAAGGAATCAGATAAAAGATGACAGACGTGGGGAATTTCAGATCTGGCATTTCAGATTTCCTATAAAATTAAGATTAAATTGCAAGGGACCCAATAAAGACATACTCAAATAAAAACTTAACAGAGGCATTAAGAATTTTTTTTAAAAAAGAGAAAAAATATGAGCTAAAAAGGAAATTAAAGTACCAGACGGAAAGTGGATAGTAATGGAAGACAATCGAACAAGGCTGCATGTATATATACTAGTTGTCCTTGAGGAGAAAAACCAAAATAATTGAACAGAACTAATATTTAAAACTATAAATCAAAAAAATCCCAGAAATAAAAGAGAAGTAACCCAACATATATTCTAGTAAAGGTATTAAACTTTAAAGATAAAGACAAAAATATTTTGTGTCTCGAGACAAAAAAAGAAAGATACAGTAAGAAAGATGGGGAAAGGGAGGGAGGATGGAAGAAGAAAGAGAAAAAAGAAAGAAAGAATTTATAAAGGCAGAGGAATCAGACTGAGATTTCTCAAAATAATATACAAAGAAAGGCAACAGGGGAGTATAATTTCCAAGAAACTTGAGGAATGAAAACCAAGGATATTTATCCAGCCAAACTTCCCTGAAGGTAGTAAAGTTATAGAAAAGCAGTTTTTCACCTGCCAGAATTCAGGGAGTACATACTTTCAGACAAATCTACCAGAAGATGGCTTTTTACCCAGCTGAAGGATGGCTCCTTGGGACTTTGCGAAAGGACTTATAATGAACATTTCATATTTTTAATTGAAGAGCTAAGAACAATAAAAGGGCAGGGTCATGAATTCAAGTATAATATGAAATTTTGTTCTAGTGAAGGAGGAAAGTGCAACTGAAAACAAGGCGGGACAGAAGAGAAAAGGGAGAAAGTAGGATAAGATCAGTGACTGTGGTCAGTGGGGGTGAACGGGTACCACTGAGGCTGACAGATGGTGAAGAATTAAGTTAAAAAGCCGGGTTGTGAGGGCGGCATTAAGGGAACTATAAAAAGCACTAATCCAGAGGCAGCCACTAAAATAAATACTTATACCTTCTTAAATACCAAAAGAAAAAATTTAAAGCAACCACACCAAATAGAGAAATAGATACAGTAAATATAAAATAATAGAGGGACTTCCCTGGTGATCCAGTGGTTAAGAATCCACCTTCCAATGCAGGGGACACGGGTTCGAGCTCTGGTCAGGGAACTAAGATCCCGCATGTCGCGGGGCAACTAAGCCCACGCGCCACAACTACTGAGCCCACGCGCTCTAGAGCACGCCCACCACAGCTAGAGAGAATATAAATAAATAAATAAATAAAGTAGCAAGCAAATTAATTACCGCATAAAATAATAAGACAAAATTGGGACCAGTATAGTAGTCATATCAATAATCGTGACTAGGACTAATGTGCCCATAAAAAGAAAAAGATTTTCAAATTGGCCCATAAAACAAAATACAACTCTCTACTACATACAAAGCACACTTATAAATGCAGTGATTCAAGAACGCTAAAAGTAAAGACTTGAACAAATACATCCCGGGCAAAGAAGCAATAAGAAGCCAGCGCCTGTAATCCTGATACAAAACAAAGTAGAATTCAAGGCAAATGAGTCAAAGAAGGACATTTTGTGATATTTAAAGGCACCTTCCACATAAAGATCTGGTAGTGATGAATAAGTATGCACTAAATAACACAGCAACCACATACAAAAAACAAAAATTACAGGTGATGTAAAAAGAAATAGAAACACAGTAACAATAGGAGATTTTAACATCTCACTCTGAACATGAGACAAAACAAGTAGACAAAAATTAATGTAGGATATAAAAGATTTAAACAATACATCAATAAGATCGATCTTTTAGATATACACCAATCACTTTACGCTGATAAGAAAGCACAATATTTCTTTTCAAATGTACATCAAACATTTATAAAAACTGGAAATATACTAGGGCACCAGTAGGAACTTTTAGGAAGGGCTTTCTAATGATGACTAAAATTCCAGATTCTGTAAAGAAAAACTGATAAGTTTTACTACCTAATGGTGAAAAAATTGCATAGTAAAGCACGTCATAATCAAACGACATGACAAACTGAGAGAAAATATTAGCAATGTACATTACAGATAAGAGACTAATTTCCCTAATTTACAGAGAACTTTTCAAAATTAAGGGGAAAATATTTCTGCTCCCAAGCAAGATGGAGCAACAGGGGATGAATTTACATTCCCCTGAAATAACTTTTATATGGCAGGAAAAATATGTGAGAAAGAAAAAGGTTTTCAAGACACACTCCTCAAGCAGCAGAGGGCAGTGGTTCCTGATATATGAGAGACAAGCAAGGTAAGTTATATTGTCATCCTGGTTCACAGCCCCGAGTGGGTTCCCAGGAGCTCCTGGTGGAGCTGCTGATCTCCCAGAGCTGAGCAGGTAGAGCTGAGAACCAGGGGTTAGAGAAAGGATAGCAATGTAAAATTTACTGAAGTTGATAAGTGTACTATTTTTAAATAAGATAATATCCTTTTCTTAGGAAATATACCCTGAAATATTTAGGGATCAGAGCCATAGTTATGTAAATGATCCTCCAGTGGCTGAGAAATAAATTGATCTGTGTATGTGACGGGCGGGAGGGAGGGTGCACACACATACAGCAAAAGAAAGTTTTTCAATAATTATTTACACAATGAATAGAGGATTTTCAAAAGGAATAAAAACGGATATCTTGGACAATAAAAAGAAATAAAAACTGTGGAATTTACAAGTGTCAGATGATGTTAGAAAAGAATCATATTTTACTCAAAATTAATATGGATTTAAAGTTTTTAGAATTTTTCTAATCAGCACTTGCAAATTCTTTGTGCTATATTTGGTGATTCTTGGCTCTTCCAAGAGTAATTATAACTAAAATTCTAGAATCCACTAGTTTTGACAACACGTAAATTGAATTTGTTATAATCCAACTATGGAGCGACAACTCTGGTATTATAAAGCATATCAAAATTTAATTTAAAGATATGCTTTTGTATGTGTAGATTTGACCAATTCTTCGTTGGGTCAAATCTCTATCAAAGACTTGAATATTCAGAAACCATAATTACCGAAGAAT
This sequence comes from Physeter macrocephalus, assembly GCF_002837175.3. Lineage (NCBI taxonomy): Eukaryota > Metazoa > Chordata > Mammalia > Artiodactyla > Physeteridae > Physeter > Physeter macrocephalus. The sequence goes on from NC_041225.1 coordinate 24,449,758, forward strand.
ACTGTTTTTCTGTTTTTGAGGTATGAATTATTCATTTTATTTGAGTATTGCAGAATTCATATTGAAAACTTGCACTATAAATTCAATATATAGCATCCAAGTAATTAGCACAACGACAGATTCCTGGGCAGAGGAGCAACTTTCCCTTTGTGGTGGCTGAGTAATAGTAGTTTCAGAAAGAAATACAAGCAGTTTGAGCTAAAATAACAAAACCTGAAGCAAAACAGAATGCAATACCATTTACCACTACATTTTTGATTCCCCACTACAGTTTGTTTTATTCATCATACATCATAACTCAGGCTAGTGCATTTCAACAGCACTGGATAAAGCCACACCCTCAACCCCAACCTCCCTTTTCCATAATGATACCGCACACACACATATTCTTTAGGTCCAACTCTTCTCAAATTCTGATTGCCTCTGCCTGTATAGAATTGGAAAAGACTTCAGACTACCATTACCCTGGGGGGAGAGGTGATAAGAAAAAATACCTTCATTTATCAGCTGAAAGGGTTCTAAGAAATAGAACAATATTCCTGGCATGCTTTTGAATGACCTTATATGACAGAACTTAATTTTCTTCTAGTGCTTAGATCTACAGTCCTAATTTTTTAATAAAAAGTACCTGGGGTGACCTCATCAAGATAGCGATGTAGGTCATTCTCAACTCTAGTCCCCCTCACAAGAAGGCCAACTAGAAACTACCCATGGACAAGACGCCAGTGGGAACATCCCAGAACCCAAGGGCGAGGCTGAAGCACCCCCTGGACAGCAGAGATCAAGAAGGACACTTAGAAGGGGAAGAGGAGCAGCTTCCTTTTGACCTCATAGCCCAGCCCCCAGGCCAGCACAGCACCACAATGAGAAAGCCCATCCCCTCCCCCGGACCTATGGTTTCTCCAGTGGAAAAGAAAGAACCCAAGGCGGACATCCAGTTTCCCCATTGTTTCAGGAAGCTTCCCATGAGGTCCACTCAGGCCTCACCTTACAGAGCTTGACCACTGGGGGTCAGATAGAGAGAAGGGAGGCAGGGCTTACAGCCACCAGTGCTCAGATCTTAGCAGACTGCATTCTTGCTCACAGCGGTGCATGCGAGAGTGGAGATCCCGGCCAGCAGAAGACATAGGGAATGAGCTTCTCGACAGGGACCTTGGCAGTGAAGTTCTGGACATGATATCAGAAGCACAATCAACAAAAGCAGTAATCAACAAGTGAGACCATATCAATCATAAAAGCTTCCGCCCGGTGAAAGAAACAATCAACAAAATGAAAAGACATTCTACAGAATGGGAGAGAATATTTGCAATATAACAGATAAGAGAATAATATCCAAAATATACAAGGAACTCACAGAACTCGATAGCAAATAACAATAATAATAATGCAATTGGAAAACAGGCAAAGGATGTAAGGAGTCATTTTTCAAAAAAAAAAATATACGAATGGCCACTAGGTACGTGAAAAGGTGCTCACCATCACTAATCATTAGGAAATGCAAATCAAAACCACAGTGAGATATCACCTCACACTTGTCAGAATGGCTAGTATCAGAAAGACAATAGATACCAAGTGCTGGTGACGGTCTTGTGAAATAGGAATATTTGTATGGTGTTGGTGGGAATGTAAATTGGTGCAGCTACTACGGAAGAAAGCATGGAGGTTCCTCAAGAAATTAAAAATACAACTACCATATGATCCCAAAATCTCAGTTGAGGTATATATCCAAAGGTGAATTATGCTGCAGTGAACATGGAGGTGGAGATATCTCTGAGAGTGTGATTTCATTTCCTTTGGCTATATATATTATATATATTGTATTTTGGAATATTATTCAGACATTAAAAAAGAAGGAAATCCTTCCACTTTCAACAAGAAAGATGAACCTTGAGGGCATTAGGCTTAGTAAAATAAGTCAGACAGAGACAGACAAACACTATGATCTCATTTATGTACAGAAAATTTTTTTTAAACTCACAGAAACAGTGAACAGATTGGTGGGTGGTTTGCAGGGGCAGGAGGGTGAGGCGCTGCGGGAAATGAGCGAAGGTGGTCGAAGGTACACACTTCCAGTTATGAGATGAGCACGTTTTGGGACTTAATGTATAGCTTGGTGACTGCAGTCATCAGCATTGTATTGAATACCTGAAAGTTGCTAACAGAGTATATCTTAAAAGGTCTCACCACACACATACAGATGGTACCAAAAAGATGGTAACTATGTGAGGTGGTGGATGTGTTACCTCATCTTACTGTGGTCATCACTTCACTATACATACATATACATATATATATCTCAAATCATTACCCTGTATACCATAAACTTAGACATTATAAGTCAGTTATACCTCAATAAAAGTGGAAAAAAATTAACCCTTCAAAAACTGTTTAATAAAGGCATTTCTTTACCTTAGATGAGAGAGAATCACAGAACAGACCCTAACACACGACACTAGCCATCAGGGACCCTCACATTACTCATACCACACAGATGGGTATCTAGAATGCTCTTGGTAAATAAGAAGTTCAGGGCTTCCCTGGTGGCGCAGTGGTTAAGAATCCGCCTGTCAATGCAGGGGACACGGGTTCGAGCCCTGGTCCGGGAAGATCCCACATGCCACAGAGCAACTAAGCCCGTGCGCCACAACTGCTGAGCCTGCGCTTCATAGCCCATGTGCCACAACTACTGAAGCCCACGCACCTAGAGCCCGTGCTCCACAACAAGAGAAGCCACCGCAACGAGAAGCCCGCGCACCGCAACGAAGAGCAGCCCCCGCTCGCCACAACTAGAGAAAGCCCGCGCGCAGCAACAAAGACCGAAGGCAGCCAAAAATAAAAATTAATTAATTAAAAAAAAAGAATTTCAACATCTTTGATTCAGTAAAATTTTAAATTTACATTGGGACTAATGTATGTTTTTCCTGAACTCTGAGAGTCAGATTTTCAAATGCAATTAAGGTACTTTGACGTCTACAGCGTAACCCTAACTATTGAAGCACAGTTCTTTCTCCTTGATGGTAGCATCTGCTCAGAAACAGGGTGAATCATCTTGTACGTAAGACCTGTGAATGGGCGGAGACTGTAATAAACAGACTTCATTGTAAAAGCATATAGTGCATTACCACAGTGTCAAAATGCATGAGACAATATCGTAAAAACAATCAAAATCTTAAGGAAGATCTTAATGAATAAGACAGACTTAAATACATGCTGGATACCTAGATTAGAGAAAGCAAATATGGAGAACTGAAAAAATGCTTTTGATTAAATGTTTATTTGATTAAAGATATTAGAATAATATGGGGATATATGTATACGTATAGCTGATTCACTTTGTGATACAGCGGAAACTAACACACCATTGTAAAGCAATAATACTCCAATAAAGATGTTAAAGAAAAACTCCTACTAGGGAAGATTCAACTTACCTCTCTTCCTCATATACAGTGTTTACGACACCACGATCTTGTAAACATTACATACAGCAGAACTATGTAGTGTACTATAGTTTCATTTTCTTCCTTGTGCATTGTTTTCTTAGAGTGAATAAAGCCCTCTGTTTTTTTCAAAAAAAATATATTAGAATATAAAGTTTGAGGCAGGTGGTGTCAACCAGCAGCATCTTCTGCGGTAGAACTAGGTTCCAAAAGTACTCTTATTTCTAGGCATTTACTTTTCGTTATGTCTTTTTTATCTGTTGATGCCTGGAAAAACTCAGAAGCACGTTTACACAACTGTGCAGTGGAAACTCAAATATATAATTGACTCAAAATGTAAAGAGGGAAAAGCATAGATGATCTTATCTAGTTTAAAAATCTTTTTCACACATTTCAAAATACTAAATCCCAGCTTAGTGGAGGCCATAACCTCCCTAAATGTATTTTTTAAATTAAAAAAAAAGAGGAAAGAAAATGTCTGCATTTAGCTACAGATCATACGGAAACATGCCCAAGAATTCCTCGGCAGTTCAAGGTCAATAACCATGGAGTCAGAGCCAGGCGCCCGGGGACCGTTTCACCACCACGTGCTCATCGTCGCACCACGCATGACGGAAAACACTAGCAACTGAATGTGGGAATGTGTGCAGCTGCCCATTTAGACTTTTTTTTTTTGGTAAGAAACCTTACTTAACATGAGATCTACACTCGTAACAGACACTTACATGTACAGTAGTACATCACTGTTGTCTATAGCAGAGTGTTCTATATCAGATCTCTAGAATGTGTTTATCTGGCATAACTAAATTTTACATACAGTGATTAACAATTCCCCATTTCCCCCTTACCCTAGCCCCTGGGAATCATCATTTCTATTCTTTGCTTCTATGAGGCTGACTATTTTAGATACTTCATAAAGTAGAATCAGAAATTGGAATGTTTATACAAGGTTGGTAGGAGTGCAAAATGGTGCAGCTGCTATGGAAAACAGTATGGGTTTCTCAAAAAAAACAAAAACAGAACTACCATATGACCCAGAAGTCCCACTTCTAGGTATTCATACACAATACTTGAAATCGGGATTTCAAAGAGGTGTTAGCATTCCCATGTTCACTGTGCGCTATTCACAACAGGCAAGATGTGGCAACAACGTAAACGTCCATCAACAGCTGAATGGATAAAGAAGATGTGGTATATTCATAGAATGTAATATCACTCGGCCTTAAAAAAGGAGGAAGCCCTGTTACATGCAGCAACATGGATGAACCTTGAGGACGTTACGCTTCGTGAGATAAGCCCTCCCTCCTTTTTCACAGAACCTCCCTGTCTCTTTCTCCTCCTTCTCCCACCTCCATGTCTTCCTTTTCTCTTTCTCTTTTCAGCCCGAGTCCTTCCCCCACAGGGCAATTAAGATTGTGCCTGGGACGCAGGTCCAAGAGACAGCCCAAGCGCTACCCCTGCACCCGCCTGACGGATTCTGGTAAGAGCCCCGAGGCCGCGCAGGTGAGCAGAGAGGCGCGGGGCCTGGGAGTCACAAGAACTTTCATCCCATCCCTGTTCTTTGCCTCCGGAGTGACTTCAGTCATTTGAACACCAAAGAGATACAGCAGGAGCATCTCAAAGGCATCTTCCAGTTCTAACATCTCCAGGTGCAATACTTCTGAGACCAACGGGTCTTTAAAATGCAGAAGCATAGAGCTCACGGTGGAGCTCCTAGGGCCAAAGTCTGGGGCTTCACCATTCTGAAAAGGAAGGAAGAGAAGAAATGCAGGCAGAGGACGAGGAGGGGCCCTAAGACACAAGCTGCCGTAATCCTTCAGAGGAAAGACGTGTGGTGGCGGTCTGGGGGAGGATGGAGCAAAGGACACAGACAGAGGTAGGCAGCGAGAGGCAGTTTGGGTTTCCTCCAGCTTCGGGGAGCTCAGGAAGCATGGCTAAGGTTCGGAAAGAGTTTATCAGCAAAATAAGACACGCGGAAGGTGTGAGAGATCGTCTATGTCATGAAAGACTATGAGACCCAGCGTGGAGGAAACGCTTGCAGGGCGACGGGGAGCGAGTGCGAGCTGTTTCCAGCTTCAGTCAGACCACGGCATGGAACGCTCAGTGCCTTGGACTTGCTTATGCATTAAGGGCCGCGCTGCATTCAGCGCTCACTCTGCGCCTAGCATTGCACCGCGAACGGTCCCGCAACAGGATGGGAGCAGAGGCGCGCGTGCTGCCCCTGGGATATGCTCCCTAACGAAGCCTCCCCGCTCGTGCAAGCACCTCGACGAAGTGCCGATGACCCCACAACACAGGAGGCCTTTACTGGCTGACACATACGCAAACACATGTACATTACTGCCAACGAACAGGAACACTGAGTAGAAAGGCGCTTCCTCCCTGCTCTGAGCTTGTGCTTCGTGGCGCTCCAGGGCCAGAACAATGAAAATTATTTTTGCCGCGCGCTGAGTCCGAAATGGGCTGAGCCGTTCGTGGGTGTGCCCAGCAGGCTTTCCCACAGAAAACAAGCCTCCCCAGTTCTGTAAGCTTAGCTTGCTGGCGATAGACTCTTCCAGTGTCACAACTACACCGAGAATACAATCACAGACACTTGTGGTTCTCTTACTATTTTCAGAAGTACATGGAGGCCACTTGAGTAAATGTTAGAGAGAAGGAAGGAATTGTTCGTGGCTCTTTGGCATCTCTAAATTCAGCATAGGAAATTTTAATAATTTAGGCTCATTACTTGTAGAACCATCAGGCTAAGCTACCTCAAATTTAGAAACTTTAACTCCCTTTCCAAAATAAAAGAAAAAATATTTTTCCTGTAATCTACCGCAGCAAAAAAATAAAATAAAATAAATACTCCCAATTCCCCACACCCACTAGCCATCATCCACTCCAGCCGTTGGAAAAGATGCAGATGTCCAATGATTTCTGTCAGCCGTACACACCTCTTGAGATGCTCATGTACAGTATTCTCTTAACCCAATTTCCCTTCGCTCGCAGAGGGTGTGTCTCTCGGCCCTGCACAGCTGTACTGAACCCTCCCCGTCAGCACCCTCACTAATCGCTTTCGTCATCTTTATCAAAACAGACTTACTAAACCCAATTACAAAGAACGGCCTCCAGTGAACCTGTACCTTAACATATGCGCTCGTTGGGTAACCACACTGATATATGGTCATGCTTATGCTTCAGACAAACAGCGCAGCTGCATCTTCCATAATAAACATCCAGGGATACGGAGAGAATGTCATTTCAACCAGTGCTGCCTCGAAAATCACCACAGGAGACTGATAACATGTAACTCTGGACGTTAAATTATTAACAGTCGTCCTGGGTTAAAATAAAACGTGAAATCAGGATCAAAGCCCAGCGTGAAGCTGAGTTTACAGGAAGTATTACAAAATTAAGAAAAAAGAAATACAGCATCAATAATTCAACAACCCGGTAGATTAAATGTGCAACCCAACCAGCAAGAAAAATCATACCGAGTTTCTGGCTTTCGGGGGTTTAGGAAAACGATTCTTTTTTTGGAAAGGGAAGCAGGAATACGTCTCTCTTAATCGTTTCCCTTCTGCTCTGGAATTAAAGAGAACGCGAAGGGAAAGCAGGGAATTTAAGAGACACCAAGAAGGCCATTTTACGTCTCAAGAGGGCACCAGCTTTGTTAAAAGTCAGATAGAAAGAAAAAAATGTATAGAAAATTCTGACTTTCTACCCCCAAATAGAACCGTCATTTTATTAGAAATAATACAATTATTTTTAGATCTTTAAAGAAGAGTGAGCTTCGAAAGGAAAATGTGAGAGGTGGTCAGCAAAGACCCCTTAAGTGTAAACACTAAATACAAATACTGAAATATTTTTTTAAATTCCTTCTAGATATGCAAGGCCAATAAATACACGTGCCCCTCTGCCCTCTTTGCTTACAGCGGGCGGGGCCCACGCTGCACAGCAGCAAAGCCGACCGGGCAGCTGTCTCTCTGCGCGGGTGGTGGGGAGCTTCACGGGGCTCTCCCCCCACTGGACGGTCACTCTCGGCTTCCTTCCGTGGGCAGGGCCTTGGCAGCAAGGGGTTAGGGCCTCAGTGAAAGCAGCTTTCCCCTCTGCAACGGGGCAGGCCGTGTGAACCCCTGTGCGTCATTTTTGCATCCACGTTCACGTACCTGGGCGCTGGGTCTGAACCCACAGGCCCAGGAACGTTCACTCCTCAACCCGCTATGTTCCTGACGTGCGGCCAACGGCCTCGTGCCCCCACCCCCGGACTTCGGAAGGAAGGCTCCATCCTCGCCTTGCTTTGTATTTGCTCACACGTGACCTAGACCATCTCAACATCTAAACTCGCTAAAGACAGACTTGGAGCCGCTGGGATTACACGCTCACTAAAATAAATGCTGCACCAATGACCACGCTCATTTCAGCACCCTTAGACCTGCGTCTGGAATATTTAGCTGCCACTGGAGGGCCCAAGATGAGAGAGGTGATTGGCACCTGCTGACCCTCTAGGCTTCGGTCTCCTCATCCGTAACAAAAGGAGGCTGAGTGAGACACTTTGACGACCTGAGCGTTATTCGTCTCTTGTATCCCCTGCCCTCCACCCCGCAGCCCAGGAAACCTTCCCTACTGCAGCTCTCCCACCAACCCCCCCTCTCCGAGGCCTCCGAGCAAATGCTCAGGCTGCTCCTGCCTGCCGTCGCTCCACTGGGAGGATGCTGTCTTCCGACTCCTCCTTGCCACTCATCCTGGTATGTCTCAGCTCAGACGGCAAACCCTTCAAGAAACAGCCCACTTCCTCTCCTCCGCACAAGCACCCTCGTCTGCATGTGGGCTCATCTCCTGCACTCTTCTAACTCTCATAACCTCTTCTTCGCTCTCATGTTTTTAATCGTAACATCTATGCCATCCTAGGTCTGCTCCCCCACTGGTCCGTGTGCACCCTCAGCACCTGGCAGACTTCCTGGAGGAGGTGAGGGACTCAGTAAATGTTCTCAGATGAACCGCGTGGAAAAGAGTGGATGGGAAAACGTGCAAGTCACACTGTGTCTGTACACACATTTCACTAATGCCTGTCTTCTTAGAAATACAGGGAGGACTCATCTGTTAGAACGGTGCCTGGTGCATAGTAGGGATTCAATAGATATTTGGTTAGTGGATGACAGAGTACTTCCTAGTAGTTGTCCTGGATGCTGGCATTGTAGTCTTCCAGGGAGGAAGAAAAGTGGTATCAGTATAGATATACACATATACACTTATATATACATATATCTTTTAGTAAATAAATTATATATATGTATATGTATATATATTTATATATATATATTTTTTTTTTCCCCGTGGACAAAGACTCTATTTTCGCAAGGATCAAATTCAACACTACAGTTTAGACTAATCAAAGTGAAGAAACTTCTATTCAGACCAGTTGTTCTGGAAAATCACCCCTCTCTTGCTGGAAGAAAAGAAGGGGAAAAAAACAGCCATTAATTACAAGTTATTGAGGAAGTGAAATATTGCCCATGTGAATGCAAAACATTTCACTAAATATTTTTATTTTTACTACATGTTGGAATTTTAGTATATTTTTATATTGGGTTAAATAAAATATTTTATTAAAATTAATTTCACTTTTCATTTTGCTTTTTTCAATATGGCTTCTAGAAAATTTTAAAGTACATATGTGGCTTGCATTATATTTCTTTTTGTCTCAAATTATTTTTTTATTGAAACATAGTCAGTTTACAATATTACTTTAGTTTCAGGTGTACAACACAGTGATTCAATATTTTTATAGATTATACTCCAGTTAAAGTTGTTACAAAATAATGGCTATATTTCCATGTAATAAAATAATCCTTGTTGGTTATCTATTTTATACACAGTAATTTGCATCTCTTATCCCCTACCCCATCTCACCCCTTCCCCCAGCCTTCTTCCCACTGGTAGTCACTAGTTTATTCTCTGTATCTAGGAGTCTGTTTCTGTTTTGTTATATACATTCGTTTTATTTTTTAGATCCCACATATAAGTGATAACATAGAGTATGTGTCTTTCTCTGTCTGACCTACTTCACTGAGTAAGTAAGGGGCTCGTCTTCCCTGGGTTGGACCCCAGGGCTAGGGGTCCCAATATGTGGCTCAAACCACTCACTCCCCAGGACAGATCTCCACTCCCCACCCCCCCGCATGTCATCTCCCTTTTTCTCTGAGTCCCCTCCCACGGGCACAGGTCCCGACCTGATGGCTTCTCTTCCCTTCCTGTCTGATTCCATGTGTGTCTTTCTCACAGCCGTGGTTGTACAGGAGTCTGTCAGTCTCCAGGACGGATCTCCCGCCCTCCACCCTGTCCTCCTACTCCCCCTTCTTGATCCAGGTAGACTCACATTATCTCTCTGTAGGATAGTGTTGTTATAAGACCTAGTTAAAATTCTTTTGCTACTATACGATTTCTATCTTTGATAACCAAGCGTGGGAATTTATGACAACGAAATCCTCTTTATTCAAAGAAAGCTTACTCTATTCCACTTTGTCAAGGTAACTCAACCAAAGCTTATTTATTCAAAACCGTGCCACCTACTGAGAGAAAATGATAATAGCTCGGAAGTGACTGCGCTCTTTGGGTCCCGGCACGGGAGTTTCTCTCCTGCTCTTATTTCCAGTTAGGCAGAACTGCAGTGAGCTCGGAGCAAGGTCATCGTAAGAACTGCTGCGTTTTGACCTGTGATGCTGCATGCACACACCTGGCTCCGTCCCCTCTCTCTATGTAGACAGCAAGGACCACCCAGGAGCACGGCCGGTCCACAGCTCAGCTTCTGGGCGGCCTGAGTGCCCGGCTGAGGGAAGAGGGAGACCACCGTGCAGCTAGAGCACTTCATGGAGGAGTGCTGTCTACTGTGGGATGCTCTCAGTCCTCGCAGAGCCTCATCTGGGGTTCCGTGGTGCTCAGAGCCTGCCCTTGTGCCTAAAGACATTTTCAATGCTTTCAAGTGATGTCTCCAAGCCCACTTTTTCACTTGAACACATTTTAAACATCTTCAGCCCCAAACCCAAGTTTCCCAATGGCCTCACCGGAGCCTTGTCCGTAGCTACCTGCAGCATCTGCGGCCCAGCAGAGGCAGAGGGGAAGGAAGAGCAGAACGGACCCCAAACCACCCTTTGACAGGGGATTCTGACAACCTACCCACCCACCCCCGGAACAATGCTCAAAATGGAAGTGAGGTTGTGTCGCTCTATGGAAATATACTTTCAGAAATTGCATCGGCCCCTTTGTAAATGACGTGAGCACTTCCCATGGCTGTATCTTCCAAGAGGGTTATTAGTGAAGAATAACCTGCTTAATTGTTCTTAAGACACTAAAAGTTAAAGCTTCCCACTTTGATTAATTACAATCGCCTGTGTGCGCGTGGGCATGCATGACCGCGCACACACACACTCACTCACGATCGTTTTCACTCCAAACGTTAAGCATTCTTTCCATGAAACGGGATTCTGGATGATTTTGATAATTTCTAACTTTATGGTTTTCTATATTTTCCAAATTTTCTACAGGATAAGAAAAAGAAAGGAAGGAATAAAGAGGGAGAGAAGAAGGAGAGAGAGAGGGAGACAGAAAAAAGGAGAAGGAAGAGGAGGGATGAGGGGGAGAGGGGACGGAGGGGGAAGAAAGAGAGAGAGAGACAGACTGCCTCAAAGCTACTCCTTTTAGAGAAGGAAGTCAGTTGTGATAAAAGCCCTCCTCTCAGATGGCTTGGAGGAAGCAGCCAAGAAAACTCGGTAATGCACTTTCATGGTCAAGCATCCCCTCTCTTACGCCCCTTGGTAAAGAGTTTTCCCCAAGAAGGAATGGGTGGCATTGCACGCAGTAAACGTCGCTGTTCCTTTTCACTCATTCAAGACAATACAGCTAAGCTCCAGCCGGAGATTCTTTTTTTGGCACTGATTTTAATGCTGATTCTCTGGATCAACCTTCAGATGCTCAAAGGTAATCAAAGGAGGATGCCTGGGGGGCTTGAAGACCATTACGGGGCTCAAATAAACTTCAACTGCCAATTACCATTAACAAGCAAATACCTCTTAACCACAGTTTAATTAAGGATCAAAACTGGATACTTCTAAGAATATGATTTCCAGCAGGTATGGTTATTGAAGGGTAGAAAAAGGGAAAGGGGAAGGACAAGTCAGGGTATGGGATTGACAGATACAAACTACTAAATATAAAATAGATATAACAGCAAGCATTTACTGTATAGCACAGGGAATTATACTCATTATATGGTAATAACCTGAAATGGGGCATAACCTGGATGATAATCAAAAATACTGAATCGTCATGCTGTACGCCTGAAACTAACACAACAGTGTAAATTAACTAACTTCAATTTTAAAATTTCAAAGTATTTTAAAAGGTAGAAAAAGAAATAAAGCACGGAGACGGAGATGGAAATTCCCCAGATGCATCTCTCTTTACCCTCCATCGCAGTGAGCATACCAGAAACAGAAAGGGATGAAAATTCCCAAATTAACGTTTTCCCGGTGTATCAGGAGTGGAGGTCCATTGTGACAGTTTACAGCTGCGGGAATAACTCATCCCACCGTCAGCTGGGACCACGCAGCAGGAAAGATGTTCCCTGCTTAGAGGGCAGCTTTACAAGACTTTGACCAATCCCCCGAAGTTTCATGTTTCAGTAATGAGAATGAACATTTGTGAGCCCCTGAAATTTAAACATGGGGTGTTTTATATTGACTTTGCGAGGTTCTATGGATTGCCAGTTATTCCCCACTTGCATACCCATTTTCTAGAACGTTGTCCAACCTTTTCTGTCTTGCTCTGGGCCCTGGGAGGCAACCCATACAGAGGACATCACTGGGTGGGGCCCCCTTGCTGGCTTGTTTCCAGGTGGTTTCAGCCATTGGGTGACCACCCAGAGGCCAGAAGACAGAGGAGAGAGAGGTCAGGGTCTTTATTCCCTGCAACGTCCTGCTCTCCAGATGCAGCCAGGGCCCTTCACAACTGCAGGTGCCTCTAAGCGGTCCTTGTTCAAGGCTTCAGCTCTCACGGCAATTCCCCTTGTCCCCTTGCTCTGGGATTGTTGACAGTTTTATTCTAGTGTTAGTCTCTGGGTGTCTGATCACTCCTCCAGGAAGAGAAGGGTCTTGCCAATGTGTATCAGTAGATATTATATGTAATTATATACATATATATTTTCTGTATAGTCGAATACACAATATATACTATACTGTATATTATTACTATTATGATATATTAAATTATCTTCTATTAACATCTTACCTAAGTATAATATATATTCTAATATAAATATAAAAGCCTGATGGAATACACACTACTATATATAAAATAGATAACCGACAAGGACCTACTGTAGAGCACAGGGAACTCTCCTCAATACTCTGTAATAACCTACATGGGAAAAGAACTGAAAAAGAATGGATGTATGTGTATGTATAAGTGAATCGCTTTGCTGTACACCTGAAACTAACACAACACTGTAAATCAACCCTACTCCAATATAAAATAAAAATTAAATTTAAAAAATAAATAAAAATAAAAGCACGATGGCGTGTACCTTAAAGGCGTTAGATCAACGAGCACACTGTGGGAGATCTACCGTCTTCGCTCTCTCAGCAGCAAGTGCTCTAGCAGTTTGATCAGCTGAAGCCTGGACCCAGTGATGCTACAAGCAAAGAACTGAGCAGTGGACACCTCGCTGACAGTACTGCAGCTGAGGAAACAGGACGTCTAAGGAGACGGAATGCGGGAGTGGACCTCTTACGTGCGAGACCTCAGGCACTTCCTAACCTTACCCCTTGGCAAAGCAAAAAGAAACACATTGGTGAGGGTTCCAGCATCCCCAAACCATTCTGCGTGGCTGTCCTATGGATCCCTGAAATGATAATGTGAGATCGTGCCACTGACTTGGAAGCTCTGATTTTACTGGGTTAGGGTTAGGGATAGGGTCAGAATAATGAAATCTCAGGGTGGTGGGGACCCGGTCACGAGGCTTAACTATCAGAGACAAATTGACCCAATTAGCATAATACACCACAGAGATGCAATGGTGGAGTTTATCGACACTTAGAAATCTGTAGAGGTTTATTACTGGCTCCCTAGTAATAGACGGGTGACCTACTAAGGTATTCCTTGATTAAGATAATCCAGAAATCACTATGAATCCAGAGCCAGACACTAGACATTAGGGCAGTTCACACATCCTGAACCCCTGGAGTGAGAACCGTTTGGAATGGACCTTAAAACATGGCCCAAGTACACACCGTAAAGCTTCCTCCACTCTTTCCCAGAGAAACCTGCAGCCATTTAAAAGGATGAGTGTGTGAAGAAGAGAGGACAGATCTTCAGAAGGTTACAGGTGTTGGCTCTAAATTGACACTAATCTAGAGGACACAGATGACACTCTGGTTGAACGGTTAGCATGGGGCTTATAGAAGGACACTTGATAAATAACCTCGGTCTAAGTTTATCTCAAAGACCCATGCAGCGCTTATTTCCCTATTTTCTGCGTGAATAATTGGAATAAATATCCTCGGAACTGGCGTAATTCCCACAATGACCCCCTGACTATGGTGTGCTAGGTAAACCAGAAGTAACGCTGAGAGCATTTGTGAGAGAAACAGCAGAGTGTAGTGTTACCATAAAAGACACCAAAGATGCAAAATGGTGAAGCCAAATGGTACTTCTAGATTGACTCTGAGTTACTATAAATTTGATCGAGCTGTGACTACAAACGTCGTGAATCTACACCTAGACTGGATGCAGAGATTGACTCGGCATACGCTTTTTCAGCTCTAACCAACCAGTCCACCTGTACCTGGTGGAGACAGCGTATACCCTACTGGCCACCAGGCCCCCCGCCATGACGGCTCTCCTCTGCTGACCTAACCCAGGCTGTTGATTAAATCGCGTAAATAGCAGCAGGAGATACCAAGTAGCCCAGACGCCTTGGCGTCGGAATGAGAATGATAAAACCCAAGAAGCATGACTCCTCAGTGAAGCTGGTGGGGACGGAGTGACCTTGGTCAGAGAGGTTACAGCCTCTAAAGTGAAGAGAGTTGCTGCACTTAGACTGACTCTACAAACAATAAAAAAGAGACGCAATACTTTGCCTAAAGGAATAAAGAGACGTCAGCTATTCTTAGAAGACAAAGCAGCTGAGGCAACAACCCTGAGGCACAAAACAGCATGGCTTGTCCTAGGGATGAAGGGACACCAGGGTGACCACAGCGTAGGAAGCAGAAAAAGAGTGATAAGGTTGAAGGGATAGATCATAGGGCCTCAGTGAAGAGTTTGGATTTGGCCTTAAGTGCAAGTGAAGAGTTTTAAGCTGGGGTAAAGTGTGAGAAGGACAATTGTGATTTTGATTTATGTTTGAAAACGATGAAACTGGCTACAATGTGAAGGATTTGGGAGACAAGATTGGGAAAATTAGAGGCATTAATTTGACAGAGGAAGCAAGGGAAATAATTGTGGAGTCCGGGGTGTTGACGTATTCATTGACCAATTATATCTGTGTGCTGTTATCATTAAAGTCTCAAGATCCCTTTGACTGGTTCCAAGCACAGTGCCATAAGCCACTTTTTACCAAAAGCAAATGGAATGACAGCTTTTGACCAGCTTTCCAACGTACAGGCTGTGAGAGAAGGTGCTGGTATTAAAGATTAATAATAGTTCTTTTTTGGGCTTAAAAAAAATAAGAAATTCCGGGCTTCCCTGGTGGCGCAGTGGTTGCGCGTCCGCCTGCCGATGCAGGGGAACCGGGTTCGCACCCCGGTCTGGGAGGATCCCACATGCCGCAGAGCAGCTGGGCCCGTGAGCCATGGCCGCTGGGCCTGCGCGTCCGGAGCCTGTGCTCCGCAATGGGAGAGGCCACAACAGTGAGAGGCCCACGTACCACAAAAAAAAAAAAAAAAAAAAAAAGAAATTCCAATATAAAAGATCAATAGGATTATCTTACCTCCCCCTGGAACGTAAGTGTACACCCCACTTTGGAGAAAACTGGCTTAGAGGGATATTCAGTGGTAGGGAGTTAATGAAAGTTTAGAAAAATTGAACAGAAGTGGGTTTCATTTCCAAACCTCCTGGGAAAAGTCCAGGAGCCCTGGGGAAACTGCGTAATAAACTCCCTTCTACAAGCATCCTAAGTATTCCCCGGATCCTCAGAGTTTAGAGGACAAAACAAAAAGCCCTGCTTTCCGTCTCCACTTTTTTCCATGTCTATCTCTGCCTCTTCCCCAAATCTATACCAAACCAACCACATAGCGAAACACTCAGCTAACAAGCCTGTGGGCATCAGACCTGCGCTTGAGGGTCAAACGCACACAACTGCCACTTTCGCAGTTACCCACGTGATGGGCGCGCGTGGTGGACTGTCCGCTGGGCTTGAGAATCGAGAAAGTAAGTACTCCACGTGAACAGGGCCTAATCGTCGTGCGAGTCACCATCATCTCACTCTCTGCAGATTAGGAAATCGAGGCTCAGAGGACCGAAGTGAATGGTCAAAGGTCATTACGTCATCCAGTACCTATTTGGGGATGTCGGTTAATCGACAATACTTCGTCTTCTTATTACGAAAAAAGTAACATCAAAAGTGCACCTGGCAGCAGCCGGTATAAATCCAAGCCAACATTGGTTTGACGACCGGCCCACCGTCACACAGAAGTAAGCTTCAGGGATTCAGACCGGAGCGGACCCTCTTCTTTTTCTGGAGCACCATTCACACCCTACAAAAGAGTTTTTGACAGAATCGAAGGCTTTCATCGCCTTGGTTAGCAGCGCCTACGCATTCAGCCACACTCTCCATTTTTTTTCACTTAAAAAGGTCAGAATATCAGAGTCCTGTCTGGTTCTCGGACAAATGTTGGGAACAGCATTGCAGAGTAGCTCCAAAGGCAAAACGCAAAGACACCAGACACCGGAAAGTGTGGTGGGCAGCCTGGAGAGGGGCGTACAGACCAATGCAGACACGGGCTGGCCCTGTGACCTCACCAGCCTTTTCCTCTCCCTGAGCCCCATCACCCTCAACCGCACAGGGGGAAAAATGAGACATGTAATTGAACACGGATGTCAGGATTACGTGAGGCGGAAAGGCAGCACCATATGGAGGGTGAGACGGGGGGCTATGGAAAGAAGTTACCTGGATTTCTCTCTGAGGCTCTCTTGCTAGCTCAGTGGTCCCGGGCCGGTCACTTAACCTCGCATTTAAGCTCCTTCCTTCGTACAACGGGCGATGGCGGTGCTAACCCCTCAAGGTCCAGCGAGGATTTGTGAGTTGGCACGCGGAGGCGCGTCGTGGAGCCCAACCTGCAGCTGATGTTCGGTGTCGGCTCCGATGACGCTGACGATGGTCACGGTCGTGGACCCGCGCGAGGGCCACCAAGCGCCCAGAACAGGGCAGAGGCTCCACACGGGAGCCTCCTTCCCACAAGTCAGTGATCCACGTCTGTGGTCCCCTTTACGACGAAGACTCCAATTCGAGCTAAAACAGCAGCCCGCACACACAGACGTGCAGACATTCACATGGAAACCACAGCCCTCTCGAGTCTGCTCAGTATCTGAGACAACAATCCGACCTGCCTACCTTCTTCCAGGTCCATCAATGACTTTAACCATCTCATCTCAAACTTTCCCCCAAATAATCCAACTACTTTGTTCTTTTGTTGTGAGACAGTGGGAGTCAATGCTTTTTACCATGAAGCTCTGTCCTAAATGATCAAACGCTCCAGGAGCTAAAACATCCCCAGGTACTTTTATAGGTTTTGAAGACGAGTGAGAAAGGTCTGTCCAGACAGACCCATGAAGAATCACTATTACGTTAGACACACTTGCTTTCATACATCACCCACTAACACCAAGGGGAGAAGGGATTGGCAGCCCCGCGTAATGTGATTTAAGCACCCCAGAGCCTGTGGGCTTCGCCATGAAACATAAATTTCTTGCCGCTTTTACGTTCGTTTTTCATGTTGTCATATTTGCAACGAAATAGTTATATCAAACAATAATATTTCACACGCACACATACACCTTCTTCCCTCTCCAAGCATGTGTATTTACGTTCACATGCTTGGAAGACCTAATAGTCCGTTACTGCATCCAACCAGTAACAACGGAACCGGGGCTGTACTTGGATCTGTAATAAATCACACAAAGAGAGCAGCGCTCTTAATAGTGGGACCTAAACACGACAGTATAAATATATATTTGTTTTCTGAAAAAAATTATATAGAAATAGATGTAGATAGATATTGGTCTGTCTTGGTTAATATCCAAAGATTCCTGTTTTTCTCTTCTTTCTGTATGTTTTCTCATGTTTTTCTTTTTGTTTTTTTGCGGTACGCGGGCCTCTCACTGCCGTGGCCCCTCCCTTTGCGGAGCACAGGCTCCGGACGCGCAGGCCCAGCGGCCACGGCTCACGGGCCCAGCCGCTCCGCGGCATGTGGGATCCTCCCGGACCGGGGCACGAACCCGCGTCCCCTGCATCGGCAGGCGGACTCTCAACCACCGCACCACCAGGGAAGCCCCCTTATTTTTTTTTACATACCTTCCTTGCTTTGCAGATATATATGTAATCAGGTTAGGAACATGACAAACCAACATAATGAAGAGCAGTGGTTCTCAAATCCAATCACCTGGGTGGCACCTTGTTTTAACACGATCCCTGTCCTGATTCCAAGAGGTCCTGGGTCAGCAGGTCTGGGATGGAACCCGAGAATCTGCATTTCCAACCAGTTGCCAAGCGATGCAGATGCCGCCGCTCAGGGGCCCACATCTGGGAGCCTGTGATGTGCAGGGATGCAATCACCAGACTCCCCTGGAGCCTCAGAACCAGGGCTCTGTCCGTGGCTCTGCTCCGTGAACCGAGCCATGGTGTCTACCTCTCTGGATCACAGCTCGTCAGCGGTGAATGAGGAGTCCGCGCTGACGAACGCTGAGATCTCTTCCAACACCAACGACCCCTGACCGCCACGCTCTCCTGGCCGCCTCTGCCCCAGGAGGGCTCCACACCCACCTGGGTGCCGCCCCCCCATCCCGCCCAGGAGTTTCTCTCTTCGACTCAGTCTCCAGCAGTGGTGTGCAAAGGTTTTCTAAGTAGCAAGGGCAGCTAAATACATCTATTTCCTATTTCTAAACGGTGAAATGCTCTGCCATTCTTTATCTCCTCTTCCCGTGCTTAGTAGAAAGAGAGGGTACACTGCCGACTTGGTTTGGAGTGACCAGCCTTCATGGTGTCTGTCATCATAGAAAGACTGACATAATAATAACAAGAGCAATTAACATTCGTTGAACACTTACTGTGACAGGGTCTTTACGTGGGTCATCATTTAATCCTCACAACAGCCCCACGAGGTAAGCCATCATTATCACGCTCATTTTAGGCAGGAGAAAACATACTCAGAATAATCTTTCAACACACTCATAGTGCATCATGGAACTAGGATCAGAGCTGGGATGAAAAATCAATTTTGTTTGATTCCAGATCTTGGGTTCTTGGCCGTGGTCATAGTTAAAATGTATCCCCAGTTCTACCCCAGAGTCAGGGTGGAGGTGAGGTTTCCACAAAGGATCAGGTTAAGGGGTGAGGTGGGAGGGGGTGAGGGTAGAAATCCACTGGGCGAAGCAAACCATCTAAGCTGGGAGGACCAGGGTCAACACCAGCATCAACTCAAGAATGGGAGAAGAGCCCATGAATGTGGCCAGGGCTTACCATTCAAGAAAGAATCTAACAAAGAGTGGATATATGTAAATGTATAACTGAATCACTTTGCTGTACAGCAGAAACTAACAAAATATTGTAAATCCACTATACGCCAATAAAAATTTTTTTAAAAAAGAGAGAGAGAGAGAGAGAAAGACACTGAAATCCTGGCAGACTCAGAACGCAGAAGCCATGAGAGCAGCTCAAAATCAAACCCAGGGTGGTTCCTGGAATGAGACTTAGTGGAGACCTGACTTGTCTGCAGAAGCCATTCTCCACCCTAGAGCTGGACCCCAGGGTGTCCCTCCTCCAGGTCATACGTGGGCAGCAAAATAAATGCTGGGAGGAGAGAGCACAGGAATACACAGATGTTATGCTAATTCTCCAGGGATCGTGCCCATTTAAAATGCCAGAGAAAAGTGCCTCAATTCTTAAATTACTTAATATGAAAATCATTTTAATTGCACTAACAAATAGAATAAAGTAGGACATTATTAACTTCAGACGACTCAAAATGACTCAATAGACATCCGCCCATCCCCAGAGCCCCGGACACACTGCCAACCACATCCAAAGCACTAACCCTCTGCCTCAAGGCCTTCGACAGTGGCTCCAGAATTTCTGTCTAAGAAGGGCCATTCTGTCTGAACTGCATTTACCTCCCCTTGTTGTAGCACGGTACATTCACTGGGGGTGCCTTGAAGTGAATTTCCATGGCAAATACAGCGTTTCTCATTTTTAATGTTGGGTCCATTATGTCTGGAGGACGGAGGAGACCACAGGGCTATCCCTGGACCCTGTGCATCTCACACCCTTTACATTCTCAGCAGGCGTTCTATTCCAGGGGCTGTGAAGATGCCGTCAGAAAACGGGTCACCTCCCGGCCCTTCCAAGGGGCTCCAGACACATAACGCTGACAGGCATGTAAATAAATAGCTACATTAGAAAGAACTGCATGAGTAATTTCTCTCCCAAAAGACTCCCATGAAGTTGTCCCCATTTCATTAAACCATAACTGTAAACATTTTTGCAACACTTACAATGTGTTCCCCTGATTACATGTATTAGCTAATTAAATTATTACAACTACAATATTACTAATTCCATTTTACAGATGAGAAAGCTGAGGCGTAGAGAAGTGACTCGCCCACGGCTGCACCAAGCAAACAGCAGAACCAAGAAGCAACCCCGGCAGCCTGGCTCGCGCCCAAGGTCCCAAGGCACACACTCCCACACACTCCTTTCTATTTCTTTGTATTATCTTCCATTTCCTTCCTCAGTGTATTACCGTTTGCAGAGTGCGGGCCTTTCACCTCCATGGTTATGTTTATTCCTATTTATTTTATTCTTTTTGATGTGATTTTAAATGGGATTTTTTTTATTGCTTTCTCTTTCTTATAGAACATTATTAGTGTCTACAACAGCAAAAGATTTTTGCATATAAATCTCGCACTCTACAACTTTGAATAAATGCATTTATTCAAATAGTTTTCTGGTTTATTTTCTATATATACTATTACGTCATCTGCAAATAGTGAGTTTTATTACTTCCCTTCCAACTTGGGTGCCTTTTCGTTTTCTTCTCCGATTGCTGCAGCTAGGACTTCCAATAATATGTTAAATAGAAGTGGCGAGAGTAGACATTCTTGAATTGTTCTGGATATTAGAGGAATGGCTTCTAGTTTTTTGGGTTTTTTTTTTCATTTTACTGATTGTATATTTCAGTTCTGTTTCTTTTTCATATTTTCTATTTCCTTGTTAAATTTTACATAGCGTTCAGCTATTTTTTCTAATTCAGTTAGCGTTATTACTAATGTTTCGAAGTCTTTATCTGGTAAATTACTTATTTGTTGTATGTTGTACACTTGAGTCAAATATAATATTGTATGTCAACTACACTTCATTTTTTTAAAAATGCACTCTCAGGCAGAATTTGTGCAGGAGGTCCCAGGTGATAGTAGTTATTAAAACTAGTCATGTCATTTTTATTGTGAGCCTAGAGTGATAAGTACTTATGTAAATCTTGCCTCTCAAATTTTAATATGCATACAAAGCTTTCCAGGATCCATGGAAGAAACTGTGATTCTGCAGCTTTGGAGTGGGTCCCATGAATTGGTATCTTTAACAAGTTTCTGTTTTGTGCTGATGCTGCTTCCCCAGACCCATTTTGAGTGTCACAACACTAGAGAAAGCAGGCACGACACATCTCAGCCCCCTGTACCAACCATTTTATGTCGAAACGACTACTGTTGGTTCTACTAAAGACCACCATCATGGTCTTGAAGGATCACAAGTTTTGCTTACACTTCAAAGTTTATGGAAGGCTGATAAAGTTGGTAACATCTGAGTGAGTCTTTATATGGGAAACGACATGTATACAATCATTAGTGCAATGATAATTGAGCACCTACTATGTGTTTACAAGTGGTTATGGTGCACTGTTTTGGGGACCTCACAGATATTACTGGAGTTATAACCCTCATAATACCCGGGGATTTGGCCAGAGGGAGTCTCATAGTAACCATGAGGATGCAGATACTGGGACTCACCTTTCTGTCTCTTCTTCTGTTTCCCTATCATTGATTTTTTTTAATGTTTGCATACAGTAGAAGCTAACTATAGATGACTGCAGGAATACAGAAAGGAAGGGTATCTTAGAAATTCAGAGAGTTTTCATTGTGTGCTGGTTACTGTTACCTTTTTTCTAACAGATTAAAGTTTTACAAGTAAAAGCCAATCACTTTTCCTGACTGGATGTATTTTTTATACTTCCATCAGAAATATATGGTAATTTAAATTCCTTCCCATCCTCACTAAAATTCAGTGTTACCAATTTTTTTTTGTATATATATATATATATATATAATTTTTTTTTAAATTTAAGCATCTAGAAATTTGAGGTGGCATCTCACCAGTGTTTCCCTGGTGTCTAGCATAAATAGATAAAGAAATGTGATATACATGAATGAATATTATTCAGCCTTACAAAAAGGACATCCTTCCATTTGGGACAATATGAATGAACACGAAGGACATTAAACTAAGTGGAATAAGCAAACACGAAAGGAAATATTGTATTATCTCAATTATATGTGGAATCTACTAAAGTCCAACTCATTAAACAGAGCAGAATCTTGATTGTCAGAGGCTTGCAGGAGGGGAGACGGGATGGTGTTCATATGGTATAAAAATTTGGTTATGCAGGGTGAATAAGTTCTGGAGGACAAAGTACAGCCTGGTCAAACAGTCAATTATGGGGTATATTATACTTTAAAAAAATAATTTATCAACAAATCAACAATAACATTCTGAAGCATATCATGCATTGCAACACAGATCGTCATTCAAAGTATAATGTTGGGACTTCCCTGGCAGTCCAGTGGTTAGGACTCCGTGCTTCCATTGCAGGGGGCACGGGTTCGATCCCTGGCTGGGGAACTAAGATCCTGCAAGCCGTGGGGCACAGGCAAAAAAAAAAAGAATTAAAAAAAAAAGGAAAGTATAATGTAAAAGAAAAACCTTCTGCTCTGAAAAATTACTCCTTTCCACATTATCCTTGCAGTCATATAACTGTTTCGTGTAATTTACTTTTTTTTTAAATATATTTTTTAATTGAAGTATAGCTGATTTACAATGTTGTGTTAGTTTCAGGTGTAGAAAATGAAACTAAAGTAGAAAACTCATGAACTCCATAGGGGTAATAATTAAACAGCCTAACGCACACATCATTTTATTGGCAGTAGACATATTGGAGATTCAAATTTGAATTAAACCACGCATTTTCTTAAGTGCACTGTGTTGCAAATTGTCATTTACATTCATGAACTATAGGTAAAAACAAAAATGCAATCAAGCAATTTTTGGAAACCTATCATTAAAAAGGAAGCAAATTGTCATGGAATTACTACACAAGACTAGGAGAAAAAGTATCCCCCCAAATCTGAGTATAAAATGTATGTATTATTAAGAAAGAATCCTTCTAAATAAGAATAATTTTCAACTGTGACCATGCTTCCATAAAAAATAATCATTTTGAATCACTGGTATCTGTTGCAAGGCAGGAGAATTTCACAGAAAATGCATTACAGTTATTCATAAAAAGCTCTAATAAAAAATTTGCATATATAAGCATTTAAAAGACACACACGCTATAATCAATGTTTAGAAGAAAAAGAAAAAATTTTTAAGAAGAAAGGAACAAGATGAAAGTCGTAAAACATGCAAAGAATCACTGATGTATAAAATAAATATTTGTGTCTAAATTATAACATGATTGAGATACACATTGTGAAATATGGATGAAAAATCAAATGATCACTTTAAAAATTTTATTTACATATAGTTGATTTACAAAGTTGTGTCAAATGATTACTTTTTGATTGAAATAATCTTATATTTAATAACCAAACAATTTACAAATATGCAATGCCTACTAATTAGCTAATTTAATTCTTACCAAACGTGTTCATTTGAGCATCTTATATTAGATCTTTCGAATCTAAAATCATAGATGATTTTGACAGAGAACTAATCAGAAAATGAAAACATATAGGACAGAGTCCCAGGAAGCTTCATCTTAAATAAGACAAACTTATAAAATGATAGTTATCAAGAAATTAAATAAGATTTGAGGCTTGAAAATAGAGAGGGTAAGGGTCTAAGCGCCCCTAGGGTATTCATCGTAAAGTTATATGAGTTAAAGATGAATTCTTTTACCATTAATGAATTGGTGCAAAATACACTTAAAATGTCTAATGTTAGTTCGTCCAAAGGAAATGGAAGTTTTGAAGTAAAACTGAGGATTACATTTTTGCATTTTAGGAAGGTGCTTGATACGCTGAAGGAATTACCAAGAAGAAAATTTGCAGGGTGATATTTGAAGTTCCCATAAGACTGGGTACTTTAAAGCACAAAACATATAATATCTGTCCCCAGTTTTCCTCTAATTTTGGCACCAAATCCCAGTATCTCCAGAACTCTTCTCACACACTTCTGAGTTGACATAGAAACAGAGCTTAAAAAGTAAATGGCCTAGGGGCTTCCCTGGTGGTGCAGTGGTTAAGAATCCGCCTGCCAATGCAGGGGACAGGGCTTCAAGCCCTGGTCCGGGAAGATCCCACATGCCGCGGAGCAACTAAGCCCGTGCACCACAACTACTGAGCTCACGTGCCACAACTACTGAGCCCGTGCGCCTAGAGCCCATGCTCTGCAACAAGAAAAGCCACCACAATGAGAAGCCTGCACACCGCAACAAAGAGTAGCCCCCGCTCGCTGCAACTAGAGAAAGCCCATGCACAGCACTGAAGAACCAACGAAGCCAAAAATAAAATAAAATTTCTTTAAAAAATAAGAAATAATGAGACACAAGCTTTGGTGCCTTCTTCTGACATATTCCACTCGGATTTACAACTAAGGAACAGGAGCCTCTTCCCTTAAGGCTCTGGTTACCGAAGTAACAAGTGTTGGGGAGGAAGAAATCCTGCCGCCTTGTGGCCATTTCCCAAAACAGTAACCTTAAAACTATTGCTTAGGGGCACTTAATATTCACAAGGAGTGCTGGGCTGTAAATGATACATGCCCTCAAAAAATCTCCAGGGGTAAGGATTCGAAAATAATTAAAAACAGGGCAGACTTTCAAGAGGACAATTTCAACCAGTAAATTCTACTCACACTGTTTAAAAAATTATCCATGGAAACAGGCTCAACATCGCGAATTTTTAGAGATATGAAAGTCAAAACTGCAACGAGCGTTCACCTTGCACCAGTCCAAAAGGCCACTGTCAAGTCTACAAGGAATAAACTGTGGATAGGGTGCCGGGAAAAGGAAACCCATTTATGGTGCTTGTCGGATGTAAATGGTAAGAGCCACCATGGAGCAGAGTACGGAAGTACCTTTCAAAGGTAAAAACACAGCTACGCTATGATCCGGCAGTCCCATTCTGAAGACTGTATGCGGAGAAATCCAGATTTCCAAAAGACACATGCACCCAACCGAGCACTGTAGCATGACAGCCAAGACATGGAAGCATAAAAAATGTCCACGGACAGATGAATGGATGAAGAAGAGGTGACACATGTACACAATGGTATAAGCCGCAGCCACGAACAAGAATGAAAGAATGCCATTTGCGGGAACGTAAATAAATCTAGGGAGACGCCTACGAAGTGAGCTAAGTCAGAATCAGAAACACAAATATCATATGATATCATTAATAGGTCGAATTTAAAAATACACATCACTGTATTAATTGAGAAAAGATAAAAGACTCAGAGACTTAAGAAACAAACCTATGGTTACCACAGGGGTAAGAAGGGGGCAATGGTTGAATTAGGAAGCTGAGATTAACTAATACAAACTAGTACGTATAAAATAGATAATCAGCAAGGAGCTACGTATACCAAGAAGTTCTATCACCGACCTGTAAAAACCTATGTGGGGAAAGATTCCAAAGATGAATAGATACATGTCCCCGTGTAACTGAAAACTTCTGGATGCTTACAGCACACGCAACGTTGTATATCACTGTTACTCCAATAAAAAATAAAAATTAATTGAATTTAATAAAAGATAAGGAGACACAAGCTGTTGGGTGTTGGTCCTGGCACATTCCACTGACAACCGCCAAAGAGGACATGCCCTCAGGCTCTGATTGCCTGGGTAACCAGAGATGGGCAGGAGGTAATCCTGCCGCCTTGTGGCCATTTCCCGCAATAGCAACCTGAAGACGACTGCTTATGAGCACTTCATATATTCACCAGGACTGCCGGGCTCTCAATGATACCTGCTATCCAAAAATGTCCAGGGTTAAGTAATCGAAAATAATTAAAAACAGGGCAGACTATCCAGAAGACATCGTCAACTAGTAAATACTACTCAGACTGTTTAAAAGAAAAAGAAAGCACATGAAAAGATGCTCGATATTTTGAATTACTAGAGACACGCATATCAAAACTAGAATGAGGTGTCACTTCGCCCCAGTCTGAATGGCCATCGTCAAAAGGTCTACAAAATATAAATGGTGGAGAAGGCATGGAAAAAGGGAACCTTCCTATGGTGCTGGTGGGATGGAAATGGTAAAAGCCAGTACAGAGAATAGTATGGAGATGTCTTTACAAAGTAAAAATAGAGATATCATATGATCCAGCAGTCCGGCACCTAAGAGTACATACACCAAAATCCAGAATGGAAAAAAAAACACGCACCCAAACGTGCACTGCAGCACCATGTACGACAGCCAAGACCTGGAAGCAACCAAAATGTCCATCGAGACATGAATGGATAAAGAAGTGGCACATGTAGGCAATGGAATATGAATCAACCATGTAAATGAATGAAATAATGCCAACTGCAGGAACCTAGATAAACCTAGAGATACTAAGTGACATAAATCAGAATTAGAAAGACAAGCATCATATGACATCACTTACAGGTGGAATCTAACAATTTACACCAAGGAACTAATTGACAAAACAAAAATATCTCACAGACTTCAAGAACAAACTTATGGTTACCAAAGGGGACAGACGTGTAGGAGCCATAATGTAGATAGTTGGGATTACATATTACATGTAAAACAGATGATCAACAAGGACTGAGGTGTACCCAGGGAGGTCCGCCCAACACTCTGTAATAACCTATACGGGAAAGGATTCCGATGATGAACAGACATATGCTTATGTAGAAACTAAAAACATTCTCTGCCCTTACAACACACACACCCCATTGTGTATCACTGTTACTTCAATAAAAAATTAAAACTGAATTGAAAAGAAACCAAGAAGTGATGAGACACAAGCCTTTCAGTGTTCGTTCTGGCACATTCCACCCCAATTTGCAGCCTCAAAACGCCACATCCGCTAAGGCTCTGCTTGCCAGTGACCGTAACTGGGCTCCGAAGAAATCCTGCCTCTTTGTGGCCGTTTCCTGAAACAGCAACTTTGAAACGATTGCTTATGCGGACTTAACACTCACAAGGACTGCAGGGCTGTAAAAGCCACCAGCCCTCAAAAAATTTCCAGGGGTAAGTAATCAAAAAAAAAATTTCTTTTAAAGAAGGGAAGACTTTCATGAAGACGCTATCAAAAGGTCATTACTACTCACACTGTTTAAAAAAACAAAAAGCACATGAAATGATGTTCAATGTCATGAATTATTACAGTCATGAAAATCAAAACGACAAGGAGGTATCACCTCGCAGCAGTCATAATGGCCCTTTTCAAAATGCCTACGAACAGTACATGCTGGAGTGGGTGAGGCGAAGAGGGGAGCATCCTGTGTTTCAGGTGGGATGTAAATGGTAACAGCCAACACAGGGAACAAAAGGGAAGTGCCTTTAAAAGGTAAAAGTACAGCTACCGTATGATCTGGGAGTCCCAATCCTAAGAGCATATCCAGAGAAGAAAAGAATTCCAAATGAAGCATGCACACAAATGTGCACTACAGCACCGCTTACAATAGCGAAGACCTGGAAGCAACCCAAATGACCACCACCAGATGAATGGATTAAGGAGAACCGGTACCTGCACACGAGGAATATTACTCCCGCGTGACAAAGAAGGAAATAACGCCATTTGCAGGAACACAGATGAAACGAGAGATATTCATAGTAAGTGAAGTAAGTCAGAATCAGAAAGACAAGTATCATACGATATCACTTATAGGTGGAATCTAACAATTCATAACCGTGAACTAATTGACAAAACAGAAAAAGTCTCACAGACTTAAAAAATAAACTTATGGTTACCAAAGAGGAAAGAAGTGGGGAAACGTAAATTAAGTGGCTGGGATTAACAAACACAAACTATTACGTATGATTTCGATAATCAGCAGGGACCAAAGTATACCAAGGTAGGTCTGCTCAACACTCTGGAATAACTTATAAGGGAAAAGGATCCAAAAATGAATAGATATATTTGTATGTATAAATGAAAAAATTCTGTACGCCTACAAAACACAGAACATTGTATATTTCTGTTACTCAAAGAAAAAATAAAACTTAAATTAGGAAAAAAAAAAAAAAAAGAAGAAGTGATGAGATACGAGCTTTTGGGTGTTTGTTCTGGCATATTCCACACTCATGTACAATCCAGGAACCCGACTTCCACAATGGCTCTGGTTGCCTGGGTAACCAGAGTTGGTCTTGGCGGAAATGCTGCCGCCTTTTGGCCCTTTCCCGCAACAGCAACTTTAAAACTATTGCTTATGGGGACTTAATATTCACAAGCACTGTTGGGCTATAAAAGATACCAGCCCTCAAAAAATTTCTGGGGATAAGTATTCTTTTTTTTTTTTTTTTTTTTTTTTTGGGGGGATAAGTATTCTTAAAAAAAAAACACCTAAAAATCACAGACTTTCATGAAGACGATATCAACAGGTAAGTACTACTCAAAATGTTTTTTTAAAAAAGCACATGAAATGATGCTCAATATCAGGCAAATCAAAGCCTTGCAGCAGTCAGAGTGACCATTATCAAAATAGCCTCAAACAATAAATGCTGGAGTGGGGAGTGGAGAAAAGGGGACCCTCCGATGCTGCTCTTTGGATGGAAATGGTAACAGCTACCATAGAGAACAGTAT
Source organism: Physeter macrocephalus (assembly GCF_002837175.3). Lineage (NCBI taxonomy): Eukaryota > Metazoa > Chordata > Mammalia > Artiodactyla > Physeteridae > Physeter > Physeter macrocephalus. The sequence continues at coordinate 24,478,475 of NC_041225.1, forward strand.
GAAAGTGACTTTGAAAGGTAAAAATAGAGCTACCATATGATCCTGCAGTCCCACTCCTAAGAGTATATCTGGAGAAAACCAGTATTTGAAAATATACATGCACCCAAGCATGCACTGCAGCACTCTTTATAATAGCCATGACCTAGAAGCATCTGAAATGTCCACTGACAGATGAATGAATAAAAAAGAAGTGATACGTGTACACCATGGCATATTACTCAGCCACGAAAAAGAATGTAATAATGCTGTTTGCAGCAACATAAACGGACCTAAAGATAATCATGGTAAGTGCAGTAAGTCAGAAAGAGAAAGACAAATATCATACGATATCACTTACAGGAGGAATGTAAAAATTGATACTAATGAACTAAATTATAGACGTGAACCAGATGCACAGACCTGGAAAACAAACTTAGAGTTACCAAAAGGGAAAGGTGGGTGGACCGGATAAATTAGGATGTTGGGATGGACATACACACACTAACACATATAAAATAATCAACACTGACCTACTGTATAGCAAGGGATGTGTACTAAACACTCTATAATAACCTATACTGAAAAGAAACTGAAGATGAATAGATATATGTATACGTATAACAAGAAGATTCTGTACACCTACAACAGACATAACATTGTAAATCAACTTTAGTCCAATAAGAAATAAGCATTAAATTTAAAATAAAACAAGAAGTAATGAGACACAAGCTTCTGGGTATTTGTTCTGGCACACTCCACTCTAATATACAACGCTGAAACATGACTTCCATTAACGTTCTCGTTACCAAGGTAACCAGAGTCGAGCATAAGAAATCCTGCCGCCTTGTGGATCTTTTCCGCAACAGCAACTTTAAAACCAGTGCTTATGGGCACTGAATATTCACAAAGACTGCAGGGTTGTAAATGACCCCTGACCTCAATGAATGATCTGGGGGAGGTAACAGCAAAAAAAAAGTCAAAACAGGGCAGACTTTCCAGAAGCCAATTTCAAGAGGTAAATTTTACTCACAGAGTTTAAAAAAAAAAAAAAAAAAGCACACGAGGGCTTCCCTGGTGGCGCAGTGGTTGGGAGCCCGCCTGCCGATGCGGGGGACGCGGGTTCGTGCCCCGGTCCGGGAGGATCCCGCGTGCCGCGGAG
>NC_041225.1:24480003-24483318 GCF_002837175.3 Physeter macrocephalus
TTTGTAAATTAAATTTTATGAATGACCCACAAAAAACCCACGAGACATCACGTTACACCTCTCAACATGGCTATTATTCCAAAGTCTACAAATATGAAATATTGTTCATGAAATGGAGAGAAGGGAATCCTAGTACACTGTTGGTGGGATTGTAAATTGGTACAACCACTATGAAAACAATATGGAGGTCCTGAAAAAAGCTAAAAGTAGAATTTTCATATTAGCCAACAGTTCCACTGCTTGGTATATGTCCAAAGAAAATGAAGACACCAATTTGACAAGATACATGCATCCCAATGTTCATAGTAGCATTATTTACAATTGCCAACATATGGAAGCAAACTAAATGTCCATCAACAACAGATGAGTGGATAAAGAAGATGTGGTATGTATACACAATTGACTATTACTCAGCCATTAAAAAGAATCAAATTCTGCCTCTTGCAACAACGTGGATAGGCCTACAATATTTATACCTACTTAAATAAGTTAGAGAAAGACAAATACTCTATGTTTTCACTTCTGTGTGGAATCTAAAAAATGCAAGAAAGGAATATATATAACAAAATAGAAATAGACTCACAGAGAACAAATTAGTGGTTACCAATGGGGAGAGTGAAGGGGGGAGTTAGAGATAGTAGTTTGTTTCTCTTAATCCAATACCCCTATGTATAAAATAAACAAACAAGGATATATCATACGACACAGGGAAATATAGCGATTATTTTGTAATAACTTTAAGTGAGTGTGATCTATAAAAATATTAAATCCATATGTTGTTCCCCTGAGACTAATGTAACATTGTAAATCAACTATACTTCAATTTAAATAATCCATAGGGTGGCTGAGTGGATTTTAAAAAGTACAATTATATACTGTGTACAAAATATTTATGTTAACTTTAAAGCCTTATGTAGGATAAAACTGAATGACTGGAAAAAAGATATTCCACGCAAATGATACTTGCCTGACTAGTCTATTATCAGGCAAAAAAGACTTTAGGTCAAACCTCTCAAAGAAAAGGTGGTTATCATAAATGATAAAGGGATTAATTCATCAATTATGACAATTATACATATGTATATATCCAGCATTGGAGCCTCTAAACATATAAAGAAAATATTAACACATATGAAGCTGAAAATGTGCAGAAATTAAATAATGGTAAGAAACGTCAATACCCAACTTTCAACACTGTATAGCTCAACCGGACAGAATATTAATCAGGAAACATTAAACATGAACACACACTTGATATCAAGTGCAACTAACAGACATATGTAGCACATTCCACTCAACGGCAGCAAATTTCCATTCTTCTTAAGTACACATAGAACATTTCGTAGGATAGGTCAAATACTAAGCCTCAAAACTAGTCTTCAAAAATCCAAGAAGACTGAAATCATATAAAGTATCATTTCCAACCACCATGGTATGAAACTGAAATTCAATATTAAGAAGAATAATTGAACATTCAAGAACCCTTAGAAATTGCACAAGCTCCTCAATAGCCAATGAATACAAGAATAAATCAAAAGGGAAATTTTAAAAATCTTAAAACAAAATTGGAAACACAAAGTACCTACATTTACGGAATACAGGAAAAACAATGCAATTCAAAGAGTTATGTTTACAGTAATAAATGCATATATTTTAAAAATTTTTCTTGAGAGGGGATCAAGATGATAGAGTAGGAAGATACTGAGCTCTCCTCCTGCCACGGACACACCCAAATTACAACAACTTACACGGAAATTATCTCTGAGAATGACCTGAAGACTAGCAGAGAACATTTTCCACAACTAAAGATATAAGGAAGGAGAAACCACAAGGCAGGTAGGAGGACTGGAAACACTGTCTCGCTGGAACCCACACCTCAAGCACAGTGGCCCACAGCTGGAAGATATCACAATTGCATAGGTCCTCCACACGGAGGGAAGGGTCTGAGCCCTGCATCAGGCTGCTCAGCCCCAGGTTCCTGCACTGCGAAGAAAAGAACACAGCAGGTCTGGCTTTGAAAACCTGCAGGGCTTACTTTCAGGAAAGCTGGAGGCTAAAGGAAACTGAGACTTTGCTCTCATAGGGCACACACAAATCTCACACGTTCTCAGTCCCTGTGCAGAGCCGGTAGTGTGAAAGACACCTGGTTCGGACCCACTTGCTAATCTCGGAGAGCTTCTTGAAAAGGCAAGAAGCAGCTGGGACTCCCGCGAGGAACTGAGACACTGGCAGGCAACATGTTAGAGTTTCCCTGGAACTGATTAGAATCAGGGGCCTGCCCCATTTACCACCATGCCCATAGCACTCCTGCCCCAGAAGGCCTCACGACCGGACACACTGGGGGCCTACTCTGTCCGCCTGTGCACCTGCAGCCCCACACAGCCACCCATGATGGAGGGCCGCCTTGGCCATCAGCACACCCACAGCAATCACATACTGCAGGGGGTCACAGCCATGTAGGCCAGGGTCCAACACCGCCTACCAGCTTGTCTACAGCAGTTGGCCCTGCCGTAAGAGAAAGGTGTGTGCAGCCCACACAGGGGACACGCCTGGAGCATGTGGCTCTGCTGGCCAGAGGACAATGTGCTGCTGGGCCCTATCAGTCATCTCCTATATAAGGCCACTTCTCCGAGACCTGGGAATGTAACAACCTGAACCTAAAGAAGAGAAATGCGCACAGAATTAGGAAACGTAAGGAAAGAGAGGAATATGTTACAGATGAGGTAACAAGACACAACGTTAGAAAAAGAACTAGATGAAACAGAGATAAGGATTCTATCTGGAAAAAAAAAGTGTTCAAGGTAATTATTATAAAGAATCTCACCCAAGTCAGGAGAAGAATAGATGGACATAGTGAGAATTTCAACAAAAAGTAATAAAATAGCAAAAAGAACCAAACAGCTGAAAAATAAAATAACTGAGATTAAAACACACGCACGCGCGCGCACACACACACACACACACACACACACACACATTCACACAAACTAGAGGGAAGCAACATTAGATTATATGATACAGAAGAAAAGATCAGGACTTCCCTGGTAGGACAGTGGTTAGGAATCCGCCTGCCAGTGCAGGAGACACAGGTTCGAGCACTGGTCCAGGAAGATCCCACATGCCATGGAGCAACTAAGCCCATGTGCCACAACTACTGAGCCTTCACTCTAGAGCCCACGTGCCACAATTACTGAGCCCACAAGCCACAACTACTGAGCCTGCGTGCCACAACTACTGAAGCCCGCACACCTAGAGTCCATGCTCCTCAACAGGAGAAGCCACTGCAATGAGAAGCCCACACACCACAACGAAAAG
>NC_041225.1:24485622-24489011 GCF_002837175.3 Physeter macrocephalus
CCACGAGCCGCGGGGCGGCTGGCCGCGTGAGCCATGGCCGCTCAGCCTGCGCGTCCGGAGCCTGTGCTCCGCAAAGGGAGGGGCCACGGCAGTGAGAGGCCCGCGTACCGCAAAAACAAACAAACAAACAACAAAACAAAACAAAAGCACATGAACTGATGCTCACCATCACGATATATTAGAGACACATGTAAATCAAAACTACAATGAGGTGTCACCTGCACCAGTCAGAATAGCCATCATCAAAAAGTTTACAAACCATAAATGCTGGAGAGGGCTTAGAGAAACGGGAGCCCTCCTGTGCTTCTGGTGGGATCTTAAGGTGGTAACAGTTTCTACAGAGAACAGTATGGAGGTGACTTTAAAAAATAAAAACAGAGCTACTATAGGATATGGCAGCCGCACTCCAGGGCATATATCAAGAGAAAACCAGAATTGGAAAAGATACATGCAACTAAACATGCACTGCAGCACCATTTACCATAGCCAAGACCTGGAAGCAACCAAAATGTCCATCGAGAGATGAACGGATAAAGAAGACAAGGTACATGTTCACAATGAAATATTACTCAGAAATGAAAAAGAATTAAAGAATGTTCTGGCACAGTGCACACTAATGTACAACCCAGGAACCCGACTTCCACAATGGCGCTGTTTACCCGAGCAACCAGAGTGCAGCATGAGTAAATCCTACCGCCTGCGGCCATATCCACAACAGCAACTTTAAAGCATGTGCTTATGGGCACTTAATATTAGCAAGGACTGCTAGGGTGTAAATGACACCTGCCCTCAAAAAATGTCCTGCGGTAGGTATTTTTAAAAAATTCAAAATGGTAAGACTTTCAAAAAGCCAATTTCAACTGTAACTTTTCCTCACACTTTAAAAAAAAAAACATGAAAAGATGCTCAACATCTCAAATTATTTGAGACATGCAAATCAAAACTATGAGGTATCACCTATCTCCAGTCAGAATGGCCATCATCAAAAAGCCTACAAACAATAAATGCTGGAGAGGGTGTGGAGAAAAGGGAACCCTCCTATGCTGTTGGTGGGATGTAAAATGGTAAGAGGCACTACAGAGAATACGGAGATGCCTTTAAAAAGCAAAAATAGGGCTTTCCTGGTGGCGCAGTGGTTGAGAGTCCACCAAATTACAACAACTTACACGGAAATTATCTCTGAGAATGACCTGAAGACTAGCAGAGAACATTTTCCACAACTAAAGATATAAGGAAGGAGAAACCACAAGGCAGGTAGGAGGACTGGAAACACTGTCTAGCTGGAACCCACACCTCAAGCACAGTGGCCCACAGCTGGAAGATATCACAATTGCATAGGTCCTCCACACGGAGGGAAGGGTCTGAGCCCTGCATCAGGCTGCTCAGCCCCAGGTTCCTGCACTGCGAAGAAAAGAACACAGCAGGTCTGGCTTTGAAAACCTGCAGGGCTTACTTTCAGGAAAGCTGGAGGCTAAAGGAAACTGAGACTTTGCTCTCATAGGGCACACACAAATCTCACACGTTCTCAGTCCCTGTGCAGAGCCGGTAGTGTGAAAGACACCTGGTTCGGACCCACTTGCTAATCTCGGAGAGCTTCTTGAAAAGGCAAGAAGCAGCTGGGACTCCCGCGAGGAACTGAGACACTGGCAGGCAACATGTTAGAGTTTCCCTGGAACTGATTAGAATCAGGGGCCTGCCCCATTTACCACCATGCCCATAGCACTCCTGCCCCAGAAGGCCTCACGACCGGACACACTGGGGGCCTACTCTGTCCGCCTGTGCACCTGCAGCCCCACACAGCCACCCATGATGGAGGGCCGCCTTGGCCATCAGCGTACCGCAAAAAAAAAAAAAAAAAAAAAAAAAAAAAAAAAAAAAAGCAAAAATAGAATTCTGCCACTTGCAACAATGTGGATGGGCCTAGAATATTTATACCTAGTGAAATAAGTTAGAGAAAGACAAATACTCTATGTTTTCACTTCTGTGTGGAATCTAAAAAATGCAAGAAAGGAATATATATAACAAAATAGAAATAGACTCACAGAGAACAAATTAGTGGTTACCAATGGGGAGAGTGAAGGGGGGAGTTAGAGATAGTAGTTTGTTTCTCTTAATCCAATACCCCTATGTATAAAATAAACAAACAAGGATATATCATACGACACAGGGAAATATAGCGATTATTTTGTAATAACTTTAAGTGAGTGTGATCTATAAAAATATTAAATCCATATGTTGTTCCCCTGAGACTAATGTAACATTGTAAATCAACTATACTTCAATTTAAATAATCCATAGGGTGGCTGAGTGGATTTTAAAAAGTACAATTATATACTGTGTACAAAATATTTATGTTAACTTTAAAGCCTTATGTAGGATAAAACTGAATGACTGGAAAAAAGATATTCCACGCAAATGATACTTGCCTGACTAGTCTATTATCAGGCAAAAAAGACTTTAGGTCAAACCTCTCAAAGAAAAGGTGGTTATCATAAATGATAAAGGGATTAATTCATCAATTATGACAATTATACATATGTATATATCCAGCATTGGAGCCTCTAAACATATAAAGAAAATATTAACACATATGAAGCTGAAAATGTGCAGAAATTAAATAATGGTAAGAAACGTCAATACCCAACTTTCAACACTGTATAGCTCAACCGGACAGAATATTAATCAGGAAACATTAAACATGAACACACACTTGATATCAAGTGCAACTAACAGACATATGTAGCACATTCCACTCAACGGCAGCAAATTTCCATTCTTCTTAAGTACACATAGAACATTTCGTAGGATAGGTCAAATACTAAGCCTCAAAACTAGTCTTCAAAAATCCAAGAAGACTGAAATCATATAAAGTATCATTTCCAACCACCATGGTATGAAACTGAAATTCAATATTAAGAAGAATAATTGAACATTCAAGAACCCTTAGAAATTGCACAAGCTCCTCAATAGCCAATGAATACAAGAATAAATCAAAAGGGAAATTTTAAAAATCTTAAAACAAAATTGGAAACACAAAGTACCTACATTTACGGAATACAGGAAAAACAATGCAATTCAAAGAGTTATGTTTACAGTAATAAATGCATATATTTTAAAAATTTTTCTTGAGAGGGGATCAAGATGATAGAGTAGGAAGATACTGAGCTCTCCTCCTGCCACGGACACACCCAAATTACAACAACTTACACGGAAATTATCTCTGAGAATGACCTGAAGACTAGCAGAGAACATTTTCCACAACTAAAGATATAAGGAAGGAGAAACCACAAGGCAGGTAGGAGGACTGGAAACACTGTCTAGCTGGAACCCACACCTCAAGCACAGTGGCCCACAGCTGGAAGATATCACAATTGCATAGGTCCTCCACA